>NC_000067.6:191756431-191957243 GCF_000001635.26 Mus musculus | reverse complement strand
CATACTACACACACATACACACACAGAGAATGCTACTGAGCTTGCCAGGTCTCTGGGTGTTTCTGGACACTGGGTGTTCATTAACTGGCTCCAGACATAGGCTGTCCTTTTCCCCAGGGAGCTGACATCAGGCCAATTCCCATGAGTCCCAGCAACAGAGAGCTTTCCCAGGTTCAACAGGCCATTCCTGCTTTCTGGGGCATACCCAGGCCTTGCTAGGCCTCCTACTCCCAGCCCTGCCATGGCCCGAACCCCAGCTCACAGCTTCCTCTGCTGCTCACCAAGCTGCTTGGACATCAGCGCTTCCTTTCCAGGAAGAGGCAGAGCCATGACAGAGAAAGAACAAACACAGAAGTGAGCACTAAAGAAGGGTGCCGGTGTGGACCTCCACAGATGAAGACTGACCCGCTCACCCACCCACACCCAACCCAGCACCCTGGCAATGGCCACTCTACCAATCTGAAGCCATCTGGGCTCAGGTACCTCAGGTCAGGACTGCATAGGATCCTTGAACCAGGAGGTGGCGGGTCCCTTGGTCTTCCTTAGTCATAAGCCCAGACAGCCCCTGTGAATGGAAGAGGGAGGGACACGGTGTCCTAGAAATCCCAAGGTGGATATAAAGGTGGGCTAGGGGTGGGTTGAGGAAAGGGTACGCTGGTAGAGGAGGGCAGGACTCCCTTACCAGAATGGAAAGGCCCTGAAGTCAGCTCCTGCTACCACAGGAAGCAGAGACTGAGGAGGCCTCTCATTGGTTTCCTTCCTTCCTGGCCCTGCCTTTGAGGAGAGCCTCTCACCCCAGAACACACAGCCTCCACCCTCTCCTCACAGCCTCTCCACCACAGGGGTGTCCTACTCTGCTCAGACCTAGGGACACTGCCAGGCCAGTTGCCCCCACCCAAGGCGAGGGAGGAGGAGCCCCAGGTCACTGCTCCCCAGCCTGGGGACCTCATGGAAATGAGCTGGGTTCTGGACAGCAAAGGAAAGCCTGCACATGCAGGGCCACATAACCTGCAAATAAGCATCTCCTCTGTCTTATACTATCCACAGCCCTCTCTCCAAGACTTTGGGGTTCTCTCAGCCCCATGTCCCATGTGAGAAGATGGCAGGTCTTACAGATTTCAGGGTTCCCTACCCCTGTCCCTCTGGCCTCCCTCACCCTCCCAGTGTCCAGATTTCTCAGCAATCAAGGCTGAGGCTATAGCCTCAGTGGCTACATTTCCAACAGAACCTGTTCCTATCCTTCCAGGCCTCACAGGAGTACGGAGGTGGGCTGGGAGAGCCTTGACACCTTGGCAGGGGTCCGCAGATGCTCCAGACTGAGCAGCAAGGGTCCATGCCTCTCTGGCAGGTCACCTGACTAAACCCAGCAAGACCACATGCACTGTTAGTTTTTGCCTTGAGGGAGAAAGCTCCTGGTGCAGGGTGAGATTCAAGAGAAACAGCATGAGGATGTCTAAACCCTGAACCCAGATAAGCAGCTGGTTTAGAACACAGCACCAGGGGAGCCAAATGCCAATGGGCAAGTATCAGGACCTGCACTGCGGGGTTCACAAACAGGCTCTTTTCCGGGGACTGCCTCTGTCCTCCATTCCTGCGTCCTGTTGGGTTGTCCAGTGTAGAGGGTTGGTAGTAACACTCTGGCTCCTGTCCTGACAGGCCTGGGGTGACACATCTATCATCAGTTGTCCAGGACAGCAGCAGCAGCTCACCCTGGTTAGCCCCGTGTCTCTGATTTCTCAGTGGTCTTCTCTCCTAGCCCCAAATCAGGGCTTCCCCAAGTTTGGCCCAGGCTCAAACAACCTGACCACAGCTCCCAGGGTAGAGAGGAAGCCGAGCAATCCTCAACCCTAACAATGCCTGCAACAGGAAATTCTTCAGCAGCTTTCAAAGGCACAGTCACCAGGGGAAGGAAGTCTCACGGGGTGAGGCCCAAAGTAGGCCTAGGCCTTCCAGAGGATGGAAGAAATGAGAACAGGCCTGGAGCCTGGGGAGAGGGCCACCCACTGCCTACGGCCTTGCTATGGAGTCCAGAGGGCAAAGTGAGCTGTCCTAGGCTGCTATGAACCCATTTCCTGAGGACAGCTGAACCAGTAACCTTTTCCACACTAGTCTTGCTGTTTCCAGTCCAGCCTCAAGGGGTTGGGGATAATGTCCTCTGAGTGGCCAGCCATCCCACACCAAGCAAGGCTTCAGCCCCAGCTCCAAGGTGAAACTCTCTCTTCCTTTCATACTTTAATGACAGCAAGGAGGCACCTCCATTTGGGTATACCTATAGTCCTCTGAGCTGCGACTTTTCCTAAGTCTTCTCGGAGAGACAGTATTGCGTTTGATGGTGACTGGGATAGTCAGGCCCACACCCACTCTCCGTATAACGGAAACACAGAATCGCAGGGAAAATGGGGTAAAGGCCCATATGTGCCTTTCAAGCAAGGGGAATGGTAGTAGCAACACAGACTTCTGTGTTCATCCTCTGCCTTTTGTTAATGTCATTTAGGGGGTTAGCTGTGGGATCTAGGGCACCCCTGGGGGTGGGGATGGGGTGTCTACTGAGTCACCATTTAACAGACAAGGAAATGGTTGTTAAGAAAGCTCAAGGCTCAGTTAGGAAGGGGCAAAGCTGGGATGAAACCCAGGGTTGGCTACCTCAAAGCAAGCACCTTGAGCAAGCCCTGTTCATTACTTTGTCTCTCCCCATCCTTCCCATCCCCCCCCCAAGTGTCCCCTCAGTCATGGAAACAGAGGTGAGTCCATAGGGTCAAGACTGCCTGGCTGTTTTCTCATCCTTCACTCATGCCCTGTAGTGGGTCTGGCAGTGGCATCAGTACAGTATCTATGGCAGGTCCCTCTAGAAGTTGGGAAGTGGGCTCCTCCTGATGCCCTCTCCTCCATGACCACCATTATCTCCCGAGAACTTTGAAGATTTTGAGTCCTTTGGCCTTTTTGGCCCTCCAGGAGACCTGGTGAACTCACTGTTGCCAGCCTTTCTCTGAGCTATATTTAGGGTTTTATTGCTGTGAACAGACACCATGACCAAGGCAAGTCTTACGAAAGACAACATTTCATTGGGGCCGGCTTACAGGTTCAGAGGTTCAGTCCAGTATTATCATGGTGGGACCATGGCAGCATCCAGGCAGGCATGGTGCAGGAGGAGCTGAGAATTCTACATCTTCATCTGAAGACTGCTAGAAGACTAGCTTCCAGGCAGCCAGGATGAGGGTCTTAAAGCACAGTGACACACCTACTCCAACAAGGCCACATCTTCTAATAGTGCCACTACCAGGGCCAAGCATATACAAGCCATCACAGCTTTGTTTGATCATTTCAAATTAGCTCCGAATCCTCACAGTTGGAGGGATGAAGGGAGAACCAGAGAGGACAGAGAAAAACCAGATTCTACTGGGGACACTCGCTGCCAGTCAGACATTCATTCCAGAATAAAGAACCCCACTTTTTTCTGTGGGCACACTGGAGATGTCTTTGTGACATGAGTGTAGGCCACTGGGACATCATCAGCTCTAAGCTCCTGGACTATGCATGAACATCCTTAGAGCAGCCCTGCCCAGCATTCTGGCCACTTACTCTTCCACCCCTGATCCAGAACATCTGACACCTGAGGCAAGGAGAGCCCCACTAGGCCCATCTCAGATGTCCAATATGGTTGATTTGGTGGGTAACAGTCAGAAAGATCAGAAGACAGAAGGTATCTATTCCTGTTCTTTAAAATCTCCCAGAGGGTCATCCCCTGCACAGGTATACTTCTAGAAGTTTCCCTTCTAACAGACAGCTCAAATACCTTTCAGGAGAATGAACAAATGAGTTGATTCTGTGTGTTTTGTGTCACCATGAGAAAGGGTGATCTACAGTCCGCGGCAAGGAACGGAGGCCTCGTGGATATTTCTCTGCTGAGAAAGAGACCATACAAAAGAGTCCTTTTGTTTACCAGGGCCCACCCTTCTAAAGGCTAAGAGCGGGCAGACAGCAACGCAGCAGCTGCCTCTTGCCCTGTGGAGGAGGCATATTTTCTGAGAACTCACAGAAGTCTGTAGGATGCTGAAGTGAATCACGTGTTTGTATGTGTGGCATGGTGTACTTCACATATGTAACGCTCCATCTGGCTCCACACTGGGATTTGCAAACTTTAGTATGTGTTAGCTCTGCCCACCCACAGAAAAGAAGGCAGAGATATGAGGTCACTTTATGGAGTTTGGGTTTTGCTTCAGATTCATTTTAGAAAAAGCTGGCTTGCTCCAGTCTAACCCAAGTCTGTCTTATTTGAAGCAGTACAAGAATAGCATCCTCCTCCTCCTCAGTGTCTTGGCTGACACAAAGGCCGACTTACCGTGTGTACGCACGCATGCAAGGCTGATGTCCCGTGTGCACACACGCACTGATGTGTGTGGGTGTGCCGCACTCACATATTGTATTCATTCAATTAGTTCATAAACTACCAGGGGTAGGGAGCACTTGTGAAATTCCCACTAAGCTGGTTGTGGTGGGGCACACCTTTAATCCCAGCACTTGGGAGGCAGTGCTGGTGGATCTCTGGGAGTTTGAGATCAGCCTGGTCTACAGAGTGATTTCCAAGATAGCTAGGGCTACACAGAGAGACCATGTCTCAAAAAACAAAATCCCCTAGGCTGGGCATGGTGGCGCATGCCTTTAATCCCAGCACTTGGGAGGCAGAGGCAGGTGAATTTCCGAGTTCGAGGCTAGCCAGGTAGTTCCGGGACAGTTGGTACCAGTTGTGGAAAAGACAGTTTTTTGTTTTTTTTGTTTTTTTCTGACTTGCACTGGTATATTTATGAGCATGCTCCTGGCCTCACTCAAACTGCTTGTCTGTGGGGCTAGGCAGGAAGGTAGACATACATTCAGCTCTTTCTCACCTTGATGACATTGCAGTCCGGGCGTGCAAACTACTTGCTGTTAAGCCACGTGCTTCCACAGCAGGCGTGGAAAACCCTCAAGATGGCAGCTCACTTGGAGAGCCAGTATGCTAAAAGGTTCAAGAGCTACAAAATGGGCAAATGCTGCCCCTGGTGTAATGGCCAATCTTTGTTGTCAACTGCAAAGAGGTTGCCTCAGTTGAAGAACTGCCTCAACAAGATTGGCCTGTGGGCATGTCTGTGGAGGTATTTCCTTAATTGCTATTTGATAGAGGAAGACTCAGCTCACTTTGGGTGGTGCCATCCCTAAGCAGGTGGGTCTGAGCAGGCCAGGGGAGGCAAACCGTAAGCAATATTTCTCCATGGTCCCTGCTTCCTCCAGGTTTCCACCTTGGGTTTCCTCGATGATATACCATGTAACTGTAAGCCAAGTCAACCCTTTCCTCACCCATTTGCTTTTGGCCAGTGTTTCACCACAGCAACAGAAAAGAAAACTATAAGGCTGGGAGATGGCTCCATGGTTAAGAGCAGTGAGTGACTACACTTCCAGAAATCCTGAGTTCAATTCCCACCAACCACATGGCAGCTCACCATCTGTAATGAGATCTGAAGTCCTCTTGTGGTGTCTCTGAAGACAGCTACAGTGTACTCACAGACCTAAAGTAAATTTTAGAAAAAGAAAGGCCGGGCAGTGGAGGCGCACACCTTTAATCCCAGCACTTGGGAGACAGAGGCAGGCAGATTTCTGAGTTCAAGGCCAGCCTGGTCTACAGAGTGAATTCCAGGACAGCCAGGGCTACACAAAGAAACCTTGTCTCAAAAAGAAAGAAAGGAAGAAAGAAAGAAAGAAAGAAAGAAAGAAAGAAAGAAAGAAAGAAAGAAAGAAAGGAAGGAAGGAAGGAAGGAAGGAAGGAAGAAAGAAAGAAAGAAAGAAAGAAAGAAAGAAAGAAAGAAAGAAAGAAAGAAAGAAAGAAAGAAAGAAAGAAGAGAAAAGAAGAAAAGAAGAGAAAAGAAAAGAAGAAAAGAAAAGAAAAGAAAAGAAAAGAAAAGAAAAGAAAAAAGAAAACTATAGCACCTGGTTGTGCCCTGGCACTGTGGACAGGTCACTAAGTCTTGCATACATACATGAATGTTCACACACACACACACACACACACACACAGGGAGAGAGAGAGAGAGAGAGAGAGAGAGAGAGAGAGAGAGAGAGAGAGAGAGAGAGAGCACAAAGAATAAGTAGTACATCTCTATTGGACCAAAAGGATTTTAAGTCTGTCTTCCTTGCCTCTTGAACTTCCTTGGTTCTCATTTATAAAGGGAGATGATCTTATCTACCTCAGTAGTACCAGCCAGTGAATGGATTGAATGAAATAGGCCAGTGTTTGCTGGACCCCAGCGACTGTGGAATAAACAGTAGCTACTAGAATTAAATGGAGAGATAGGGTGTACTCATTCCAAAGGAGGTATTCACCCACTCTTCACTCCTCAAGTATGCTCGCCCACTTCCTTAGCTCACAGGCAGCACTTCAAACTCCTACACCCTCTGCCAATCAGGACTCACCACACCATCAAACCCCAGCTCACCTCCTTCCACAAGCTTTCCAGGAGATTCTGTGAGCTGCTGAAGCCTTGCTTCAGCCCTCCACTCCCTGGGGCTCCTAGAGCCAGACCTCAGAACCTTCTGCCTCAGACATGAAGCTGTCTCTAGCCTAAGACCCAATCCCTAGCCACTCCAGAGCCCTTTACATGGGAACTTGCTCCACCAAGGTCCATGGGTCCCTTAGTGCTCCAGGTTTGGCCTCAACTCCAACAACCACCAAATCAACTCTTACCACTTCCTCCATGAAGCCTTCCTCAGCCTTCTCACTGAAATGGCTCTTATTTGACCTCTTGCAGTCCAGTGACTTCCTTCAGACATCATGTGCTTACAGTGGTGAAGGGAGGAGACCTCGTAACACTGGTCACCAGGAAGACACAGGTTCAGCTACAATGGCAGGCACACTGCTCTCTACACTCAGATCAGTGCCAGGTATGGAGCAGAAATGCAGTCAGTGCTTGCTTGGTGGGTGTATTTGTTGATGTACTTTGTTTTATTTTTGTTGAATAGATGAAACAAAAATAGATAGCCTCTTCCCACCCTCCCTACAGAGACCTGTGTCTACAGAACCTCAGGAGCCAAGGAGAGCTTAAGGACTTAAGGACTGACTGGCTGGCTCCTACTGAGATAGATAGATAGATAGATAGATAGATAGATAGATAGATAGATAGACAGACAGATAGACAGATAGACAGATAGACAGACAGACAGATAGATAGACAGACAGATAGACAGACATACAGATAGACAGATAGATAGACAGATAGACAGACAGACAGATAGATAGACAGATAGACAGACAGACAGACAGATAGATAGACAGATAGTGTGTGTGTATGTGTATGCTTGCACGCACACACATACATGTTCATCTGTATATGAACATGTATGTGTGCACACACATGTAGAGGCCAGAGGTCAACACCAGGTGTCAATTCCACCTTATTTTTTGAGACAGATGTTGACATTTCTTCTAGGCTCTGCCCCACAGTTACCTGGTAATGGCCAGGTATGCCTGACTCACTGTAGTGGCTATTCCTGGTTGTCAACTTGACTATATTTGGAATGAACTACAATCCAGAATTGGAAGGCTCACCAGTGACCCTTATCTGGAGGCTGGGAGATAGAAATTTCTGATCTGGATCTTGGTATGGAGATCTTGAAGCATAGTGGCTATGGATTCCAGAAGATTAAGACAGGGAGATCTCCGAGTTCAAGGTCATCTGGGATTAAAGGTGTAGTGGAACATACCTTTAATCTAGGCTACACCTTCTGCTGGAGACCATATAAAGACATTGGAAGAAGGGAGTCTTGCTCTTGCTCCCTCGCCTGCTTGCCCTGTGGGACTGAGCAACTGCTAGATCCTTGGACTTCCATTCACAGCTACTACTGAACCATTGTTGGGAATTGGACTGCAAACTGTAAGTCATCAATAAATTCCTTTACTATATAGAGACTATCCATAAATTCTGTGACTCTAGAGAACCCTGACTAATACACTCACTATAAACAGGGCTGCTTGCCCCCTCCTCTCTCGCTCTCTTCTGTCTCTTCTCTCTCTGTCCCTTCTCTCCTCATTCCTCTCCCCCCATCTCTCCACATGTTCATGAGCAGCCTCTACTTCTCTCTTCTCTCTTTCTCTGTTTGTCCCCTCCCCATGCCCTGAATAAACTCTATTCTATACTGTACCATCCTGTGGCTGGTTCCTCAGAGGGGAGGGATGCCTCAGCATGGGCCTGCAGAGGCGACCCCTTCTCCCACACCATACCACACCTCCATCAAACACGACTTCTTTTTCTTTTTTATAAAGCACAGCAATAGGGTCTCTCTTGAGTTTGGCGTTCACAAAGCCAGCTTAGGCCGCTGGCCAGGACTCGCCAGAGACCTCCTGCCTCTGCTTCCCCCAGAAGTACAGGCCGCCGTCGCACTTGGGGTTTTCTTTGAGGTCTGGGGAATCCCAGTTTGGTCCTGCACTTGCACAGCAAGCTGTTTACGGCCTGAGCAATCTCCCTGGCTCCATGGTTTATTTCTGTTTTCCTGTTTTCACTGTGTACAGCTAAGCCATTATTTCATACATAACAAAGTTGTACTACCAAGGGACACATTCTTCCAAAGAGGAAAAGAGCCAAGGGTTCTGTCACTGGGAAGACAGCATGGCAGCCTGGCCCTCCACAGCCACTGCAGTCTAACTGTCCCCCACTTCGCATCATTTGCTTTGAAGTCAACCTGGCAATTTGTAGGCTGGGAGACTTCACACCATGAACCCCAGTTCTGGGGCCCTACTCCTGTTCTGAGACCTTCCCTCACCCCTGAACCAGAAATCTGGTCTTTTCTTTTTAAATATTTTTATTAGATTTATTTATTTATTATATGTGAGTACACTGTAGCTGTCTTCAGACACTCCAGAAGAGGGTGTCAGATCTCATTACAGATGGTTGTGAGCCACCATGTGGTTGCTGGGATTTGAACTCAGGACCTTTGGAAGAGCAGTCAGTGCTCTTAACCGCTGAGCCTTCTCTCCAGCCCCTGGTCCTCTTTTTCTTAAGATTGTTAGACACATTGCTTCTTTTCTCTGAGCCTGGGTCTTCATTGGTTAAATAAAAACAAAAGAGCCATCATGTCTGAGCCTCCAGTCTTAGTGGGCTGTCAGTCAACCTGGGAGGTGGGCAGGAGTTGGAGGGTTGTGAGCTCCACAGGCAGGAGCGCTGAGATGTAAAGATTGATGGCTGGAGACTCAGGTCCAGCAGACTACACCCGTGTGCAGCTCTGTCACCTAGGTGAGTGTGAGGCGGTCATGAACGAGAACAGCAAGGAGAGCTTAGAGAGGCAACGGAGGTGCTAAGAGGGCATCAGGTGTTGCTAGTGCTTTTTTACCTCACCCGTCACGTGAGGCTCTGGGGATACAGAGTGTGAAGCAGTAAGCAACACGGACTAGAAGGAAGACTCTTGGGTTTCTGACTGGAAACAGTTGGAACAAACCAAGCATGGTTAATATCTTTAAGAGGTGTTTAAACAAAAGGCACTTGGTGGGAAAGTTGCTTCAGGATCCCGAGTTTCACAGCAAGAGGTCAGGCAAAGCAGAGACAAAGGAGAGGACTGGAGAGGAGAGCCCGGAGTCCTCCCCTAGAGGGACAGGAGAGCCTCCTGACTGTTGTTCATCTTTAGCTGCAGTGGGGAGGTCCTGGAGGATGTAACGCCACAACAAATGTTCAGCAGGCACTGAGCACAAACACACCAGCACGCCTCCCCATGCCTTATTCCATCAGTTTAGATAGAAGTGGGAACAGAACCGAGCAGTGGAGGCGCACGCCTTTAATCCCAGCACTTGGGTGGCAGAGGCAGGCAGATTTCTGAGTTCAAGACGAGCCTGGTCTACAGAGTGAGTTCCAGAACAGCCAGAGGTATACAGAGAAACCCGGTCTCGAGAGGAGGAGGTGGGGGAGAGGGAGGGGAGGAGGAGGAGAAGGAGAAGGAAGAAAGAAGAAGAAGAAAAAAGTGGGAACAGGCTCTCCAGACCTAGACACACTTCCTTCTCTGGTCCAGGGCCTGCCTTCCAGGTCATAGAACTGCACTCTCATCTCTGCTGGGTCCCTTGAGTGGTGTGGGCTCTGGGAGCAGGGCAAGTAAATCCACTTGGAGGGTGAGACTCCTCAACCCCACCCTTTAGCCATGCGCCCCCAGCTGGGCTAGAGGCAATGCCAATTGTGTGTATATGTACACAGCTTTTACCTCTTCCCCCACTCTGGGGAGGCAGATAAGAAACACCAGTGCTGGGGGGGGGGGTGTCCTACAGCCAGAAAGGAGGGAAGTCTAGGTTGGAAAACAGTCTGAAGTCCAAAGTCCTGGTCCGTTTGTAGGGACCATACTTATCATAAACAAACAAATAGCAACTGAGTCCTGACACCAGCTTGAATTTTAGATAAACAAGGAATACTTTTAAAGAATCTATGGCCCCGAAATATCGTACAGGAAGTTAATAATAAAAACAACACCTTATTTGTCTGATAATGTATGTCTAGGCGGTGCCTTACATTTCTCACGTTTCTCCCGGCAGTCCTGCATCTCAGCTACTCTGTGATTCTACTGTCCCTAAGACCTCAAACCTCCTGAACTATTGGGAAAACCAGAAGCCAAGGCTAAAGGGAGCTGTAAATGTTCCCACCGGCTCCTGGCTCAAGCAGAGACTTGACTTGAAGGTCAGCTGGCCTTTCCTTTTCCAGGAATTAGGCAAAGGGATCTTCCCCTGGGGGCTGATTTCACCAGGACACAGATGCGACCCTCCTCCGCCCAAGTACACCCTGGTAGGAGGAGCAGCCTCAAGGCCAAGAAGTCCCCACCCAGAATCAGCTTCCTCCACCACACCCTAGTACTGAGAAACCCCCACCACCCCCCAAGCTCATGCCCCAAGGCACTCTGGGCCTTTCCGCACGCTGTTATTTGGATACAGAGCCTGCCTCGAACACCCTGGCTGGACCTACCGGGCAGAGCACAGGGTTCCAGGTCTCAGACACACAGGGCAGTTTTTTTTTTTTTAAAGTATATCTCAGATATTACAATTTTCACTGGGTCCAAGGAGTTACCTCAGCTGCTGTTAGCGACTAGAGAGTGTGGACTGTCACGTCCTCACAGACACTGCTGGCCTCTGGGGCACAGGGTGGGAAGGGAAAGAGAGTGAGCTGTGGTCTTCAAACCTGTTCTCTTGTGTCCAGCTTACAGACACAAGGCCAGTGGCCCAGCCCGCTCCTCAGCCTGCCCTGGCCACCTGCAAGCCCCCAAGGGACTGGAGCACCACAAAGACTTCACCCTCCATCCTCACACTACCTCTAAACTGTGACCCCGCCCCCATCTTCTCCCAACATTAGCTCTCCCCGTGAGACCCACAGATGGGCCACAGAGGCTCCATGACGGTTGCTCAGGTCTAGACACATTTGTTCAGACTGCTTCCAGAGGGATTGTGGGAAACTGACCAGGGAGGTCAGCAGTGACCCAGGAAGGTAGGGCAGGGACTGCAGGGAGTTCGGGATCCCTCCCTGGCCTGTGAAGAATACTGTCTTCTGCTGCGAAAGCTCCTCCACACCGCGGCAGGAGTCCTAGGCCTGGCCCAGGCTTGTGCTCAGTAGATGCCTACCAAAACCAATGGGGAGTCTTAGTACGTCTACCTCCCTACTGAGATGTAGAGGTCACAGTACAATGTCACTGAACTTTGCCTCCTTTTCACCAGGTCTCAGATACTTGACAAAGTCCGTGTGCTCCTGGTACCCGGCTCACTTCTCTGGGCACCCACCGTATGAGTTCTTGCCTTCAGCCATTGCCCAGGTGGCTTAGACCTTGGTGTCAAGGCCTTTGAACTGGGTGGGCATGCACCCAGGTCTGGGGCAGGCATTACAGAAATAGTTTCATCATTTCGCTCATTAGAGTCCCTATCTTAGAGCCTAGACTAACACTGAGTAGAGCTGTTCCTCCTCCTGTAGGCTGAAGGTTACTGTGCTCCATAGCTATTAGACCTGACTCCCTGCTTCCTTCCTAGGGTGGGTCTTTCTCATGGATGACCACAGAAATAGAAGCAAGGCTTCATCAGGTCGGTCCCTCTGGCTACACTCACACCACACTGCCCGAGGGACTATGCCTCACTTAACATGTCTCCACATGAGTGACCACAAACTCAGACCCCACTCGAATACACAGTTTCTGCACTCACACCCACGTTCATCTCACACCTGCTTACATTCTCCCACCCATCACACACCCATACCCTTACCTGACACACTCCCTCTCTACAGAAGGGGTAAAGCAGCTAGCTCATAGACTTTTGTAGTCCCCTGCTGTCCCCAGATCAGGAGCCTGTGAGCAGCGGGTGCCCCATGCATTGAACACTCTCTTCTAGCCTGGTATACAGAAGCCTGGCAGGCAGGCAAGAGGGCAGTGACTTCTGGGATAGTGAGGACTACCTCGAGAGACCCCAACCAAAGGAATAACAACAAACCTTTTCTCCTTAACCTTTAGAAAGTTAGCACCAGGTCGGGCAGTGGTGGCGCACGCCTTTAATCCCAGCAGTCCTGAGGCAGAGGCAGGTGGATTTCTGAGTTCGAGGCCAGCCTGGTCTACAGAGTTAGTTCCAGGACAGCCAGAGCTATACAGAGAAACCCTGTCTCGACAAACAAACAAAAAATAATAAAATAAAAAATAAATAAAATAGAAAGTTAGCACCATCCCCTTCTCAACTCCTACATCCTTTTAATTCCTCAATAATCTCATGGCAAATAGAGCCCCACAGCTCATCAACACCCCCAAAGTTCCAGAGCTAAGGAGGGCCACCGTAAGCAGGCTGGACAGGACACAAGATTTCTCATGCCCGCCATCTCTAACTGCGTCTGGGTTTGTGAGGCTGGAAACCCTCCAGGGAGTATGAAGGGACCTTGGAGCATGAAGGAACCTTGTGCTCAGAGGTGTGGATATCTTGGCATCCAGACACATTTGTGGGGTCTGGGCCTGAGCTGTTCACATCTGACCTCCAAAACCTTGTCCAGCAGTGTGCCCTGCCCACTGGCCTCAGTTTGGGGTCTTACTCAGCTCTCATCCATTCCCCTGCCTCTGCCTAGGACTCTCTCTGATTCTGCAGGTCTTTGTAAGCCTTCCTGGTACCCACCTCTTAGACCTGTCGGCTCCCTAAGTGGCTTTGCTGAAGTCCTTGTCTTGCCTGACAGCTTATGACAGGCAGGGCCTTTCAGAAATCCCTTCTGAGAAGCCATGCTCAGATGGCAGAGGGCAGGTCGGGGAGGTAAAACAGCTCACCTAAGTGAAAGAGGAGTATGGTGGGGGGGGGGTGGTGTCTGAAGTGTGAGCAGAGAGAGAACAAAGCTGGGGTGGCAAGGACAGGATGGTTTCCCTCCCGGAGGAAGTGACAAACTTCCTGCACTGTGATAATGTCTGTGCCAGGAGCTAAGGGGCAGAGATCGTCCTTCGGTCTCCCCAGGAGAATCCTCAGAGATGAGGGGCTTTTGTTTTATTTTGAGACAGTGGTCTCTCTATATCGCCCTGGCTGACCCCGAACTCAGAGGCCAACTGCCTCTGCTTCCCAAGTGCTGGGATTAAAGGCATGTGCCACTATGCCCAGCTAGGGATGAGTGTCTTTACTGAGGTGAGGAAGACACCCACATGACCCTTTACAGGATGGCCCATGGCCAAGGGGGTGCACCCCACTCCCAGTGTACAGGTGTGTGCCTCCTCAGCACAGCACCAAAGCAGGGTGAACCTACCTTGCCTGCCTCACTCTAGAAGACCGAGTTCAGCAGGCATGGAAGTCAGGTGGGAAGGGCCCAGGGTTAGCAAACCCATTGTGCCCTCTCTGTTCACTTAGAACATTGACCATTGTGCACTTGACCCACATTCCTTTCCTTTCCATGGGTCCTCATCCCTAACCACTGCCCAGCACACTCCAGTGTGTACTGCTGTCTTCCTCCAAGGGACCTGCCTGTCTTTACCTCTGTGGTAAAAACAGAGCTTATTCACTCTTCCGGTCAGCCCAGGTGCTTGCCGCCTGTGAAGCCTGTCAAGTCCTGGCCTGATGAGTCTAGCCTGTTGCTAGTTCTTGGAAGTGCCCCCTGCCTGCTGCTACACTGTGCACGGACAAGAGTGTCTCCTGTATGCTTCTTCCTGGGATGCAAACAAGCCTCATTGCTCCGACTTTTACCACAATCTTGGTTTTTTGAGACAGGGTTTCTCTGTATAGCCCTGGCTGTCCTGGAGCTCACTTTGTAGACCAGGCTGGCCTCGAACTCAGAAATCCCCCTGCCTCTGCCTCCCGAGTGCTCTGGATTAAAGGCATGAGCCACCACACCTGGCTCCACCATCTTATTTTTAATCATCATCACTGTTGGGTGAGTCCTCCCACAGACAGTGTTGGCTGCCACACGCTGCTTCCTGCACACAGCTTACAGGATACCTGTTGGGCATGGTTGTGTGGGTACCTTGTTTCTCTTTGCTATCCCTGTCTGGACAACCTGGTTGGCCCTATGACTCAGCTGTTGTGAGCAGAGCTCAGGTAACACTGACACACAAGTGTCTCTGATACCTTGGCTTGTAGTCTTGGGGTAAACACCAACTCCCCCTTTCATCTCAAAGTGGAGGGATGCAGGCAGAGGACAGCAAAGGCAGCAGGCAGGGGTTCTGCAACTGAAAGACCCCCGACGTGGGTAGTCAATCAATCTGAGGAGACCCTCTCAAGGACCAGCGAGACCACGATTCGGATGCAAACAGCAAGAGGCTTTATTGGGAACACGGGTACCCGGGCGACGCAGTCTATCGGAGGACTGGCGCGCCGAGTGTGGAGTTTTTACCCTTTTTATAGGGCTGGGGCTGGGGAGCAAAAAGCGCGGTTACAGAAGCGAGAAGCGAGCTGGTTGGTTAGTTCGAATAAGGCTTGGGGTATTTCTCGGTCATTTGGGGAAACTGAGGTGGGACTTTTTAGTTCTAAACAATGTCTATTTTCAAGAAATGGGTATGGGAGGGGTACGAGGAAAGGGTCTAATGAAGGTTCAACAATGGGCACACACCTGGTCAGAACATTGGCAGACACACAGGTTTAAGGAGTGGCCAGAGCACTGTGCACCTCTATTTTTCTAAATCAGTGAAGCTAGTTCTGCTAACACTGACGTCTGAGAGCCATCTGTTCTTGGCCCTGAGCCGGGGCCCAGGTGCTTGACCACCGATATTTGGCCCCTGTCTCAGTATTATTCAGCCTTAATCTTTAACTGTTAATCTTTAACTGAACTTTCTTGTAACTTTTGAGAACTCAGCTCTGGTACTTTTTCATGCCTTGCAAAATGGCGTTACTGCAGCTAGCTTGCTAAGCCTGATGGTGGGGTCTTTCATTCCCCCCTCTTTCTGGAAACTGAATAAAATCTTTTATTCACGTGATTCCACTTTTTCTGGATCTATTGATTTGAGTTGGTGATACTGTTGGGTCAAAACCAGGGCCTGCACTACCGAAATTCTGTCTTTTACAAACTGGACCAAGCGGTTGAGAATACAGGGTCCGAAGAGTAGGATTAATAAAAGTATTATCAAGGGGCCCATAATGGTGGATATTAAGGTCGTGAACCATGGGGACCTGTTAAACAGTCCTTCAAACCACCCTTGTCCTGATTCGAACAATTTTTGTCTCTGGTTCAACCTTTTTCTTAGCTTTGCCATGCTATCTCTTACTACGCCAGTGTGGTCCGCGTAGAAACAGCATTCTTCTTTTAGGGCAGCACATAATCCTCCTTCTTTTAGGAACAGTAGATCTAATCCCCTCCGGTTCTGTAGGACCACCTCAGACAACGAGGTCAGAGACTTTTCTAGGGCACTGACTGACTTTTTTAAAGCCCCAAGGTCTGTATGTATGGCTGCCTGGAGCTGCTCGAATTGTTTGGTGGCCACTAGGGCTGTAGTCCCGGTTCCTACTCCTGCAGCTATGCCGCCCATAGTAAGTCCTCCCAACAGCAGGGCCAGAGTTAATGACACCGGCTCTCTTTTATATTTGGTTTTTTTCTCAAACTGGCCATAAACATAACCAGGGGAGTGGTAGGTCACCTTTGGCCAGAGCTCAACCAGGACACAGTAATCGGTGGTGAGGTCGAGTACAGTGGTAGATAGGCAGGGAGTGAGCCCGGTGTTGCAAGCCCAAATGGTCCCGGCGGGAGCAGCCAGATAGTAGGACCCGTCGCTCGTCTTCTGGGTGGTATTACACAGGGCCTGATGGGTTTTGGGAACTGCTCCTACGCAGAGTCCCTGTCCGGTCACTTCGGACAGGGTCAGCTTGTGTTGGGAGGCCACGGAGCAGTTAGCTGGGGCAGAGGTATGGTTGGAATAAGTACCTAGGACGGCAACCCCTTCGTAGTAGGGGGGTCCCGCTACCAGACACAACCAGCACTCTTGGGTTTTGTCAGGACTGGTGAGGTTGAGAGCTTGGTAGGCTCTATTTACCAGGTTTAGCAGCCTGTCTCCCGTCCCAGGTTGTTGAGAAGGTGGGGCAGTCTCAGGGACTATAGAGGCTGCGCCTGGAGGAGGAGGCTGAGGAGGCCTGGGGAGCATGATCTGCACGGGTCGGGAGGGGGGTAACTGGTCAGTGATCACGGGATTAGGCCCAATGGGGACGCGGGGCCCTATATTGAGGACCTGGCGGGTCAAAGAGAACCGGGTCACCGGGTCGGTCCCTGTGGATCGGTACAGTCTTAGTCCCCATACTTTGGGGCCATCTCAGCTGGCCTTTTTGCCCGCGTCAGTGAATTTCAGGACTAGGGGATTGCATCGACCCCCCGGTGTGGCGCCCTTGATGTCACTGGAGACCGCTGAGGAATCATAACAGGGGCCCTGATTCCGAGGGGTGTTTCCTCGCTTAAGGGAAATTAGGTCCCATGATGATGATGGCTTCCAGTATGCCTGTCCAGTGGTCTCACAGCCCCATTTGCCACAGTAGCCCTCTCTCGGCCCTCTACACCCTGTTGGTACAGTATGCCCGGGGCAAACATAGAAGTCAAATGTTCTTGCCCTTTTTCTTCCCCCGGGAGTGCGACACCCGAGTCCAGTCTCATCCCAGTCGTCCCCTATTAAATCGCACAAGTCAAAGTACAGTTTAGGAAAGGCATCGGTCATTGTCCCCAGGAGGGAGGTAGCATTAGCTGTTTGTCCTGTCATTAAGTTGGTAACTCTCCAAGTAACATTGAAGACCTGATGAGGGCTGTCATGTTGTACTGATACTCCTGCCCTTATTAAGATCCCCAGGACTATTAGGGGGCCCCACGGGTTAATCTTATCTTTAAGGGGTTTTGAGAGCGCTGGACCTTTCATGTCGGTCCTGATGCTGTTCCGGCCGGAGGGGTTGTCGCCGCTTTTACGTGAGCGGCGTGGATCCACGCAGCGATGCCGTCTACTTTGAGAGCGGTGGGGGTGGTCAGCAGGACGGTGTAGGGTCCTTTCTAGCGAGGTTCCAAGTTCTTAGTCTGGTGCCGGCGTACCCACACGGTGTCGCCGACACGGAAGGGGTGTGGTATCACTGGCTGGTCCAGCTGGTCCTGATAGGCAGCGGCCAGTGGCTTCCAGACCTCTCGTTGTACTGCTTGGAGGGCCTGTAAGTGAGCTTGGAGAGAGGGGCTATTAGTAAACTTTGACATTTCAGGATCATGGAAATTAACAAGGGGCGGGGGCGCCCCATACAGGATTTCATACGGAGTGAGTCCATGGGGGCCCGGAGTGTTGCGGGCTCGGTAGAGGGCTAAGGGAAGTAGGAGTACCCAGTCTCTAGTGCCAGTTGCAAGCGTTAATTTGGTCAAAGTCTCCTTGATTGTCCTATTTATTCTTTCTACCTGACCTGAACTCTGGGGTCTGTAAGCACAATGTAGTTTCCAATCAATCCCCAGTAGCTTGGCCACCGACTGACTTACCTGGGAGACGAAGGCAGGCCCATTATCAGTCCCCAACACTTGGGGCATTCCAAACCTTGGAAATATTTCTTCCAGAAGTTTCTTGGTCACTATTTTGGCAGTCTCATGTTTGGTTGGGAAGGCTTTAACCCAGCCAGAGAACGTGTCCACGAATACCAGGAGATACTTGTACCCATACAGTCCGGGCTTCACTTCAGTAAAGTCAATTTTCCAATGGGTGCCTGGTCGATGTCCTCTTACTCGTGTTCCGGCCCTGATCTTAGTCTTACTGGCATTTACTTGGACACAGGCTTGGCATGATTCCGCCACCTCGTGGAGGATCTTATCTTTATTTAGCATGTAATAGGGGCTTTCTTTCCTGTCTAGAAGTGCCCTCATCTTCTGATAGCTAAGGTGGGTGAGCTGGTGAAGGAAGTCTAATAATTTAAAGGTGAACTGGTCAGGCATCACAGGTTTACCTTGCAGGACCCAATATTTTTTCTCTCTATCATATGTGGCTCCCAACTCTTGTAGGTTCTTTATATCTGTCTCAGTATAATGGAAGAAGTCTGGAGTGTACGGGGTTGAGGTCTCTATGAGAAGTGAGGAGGCCTTTGTGTCAGTCCCCATGGCTGCTTCCCGGGCTGCCTGGTCCGCCATTTGGTTGCCTTTAGCTTCAGCACTATTGCCTTTCTGATGTCCTGGGCAGTGAATTATACTGAGTCTTTTGGGCAGAAAGAGAGCTTTCAGTAAGGCCAAGATTTCGCCCTTGTTCTTGATCTCCTTGCCTTCTGAGGTGAGCAACCCACGTCTCCTATATATTTTTTCATGGACATGGGCGGTAGCAAAGGCATAGCGGCTATCAGTATAAACATTTAGCTTCTTACCTTCTGCCATCTTTAGGGCCTGGGTGAGTGCTATTAGTTCAGCTCGCTGGGCGGATGTCCCGGCTGGCAACGCCTTGGCCCAGATTACCTCGGTCTCGGTGGTCACCGCTGCTCCAGCCCTACGTTGTCCCTCTTGCAGGAAGCTGCTTCCATCTGTATACCAGGTGTGGTCGGCGTCTGGGAGGGGCTGGTCCGTGAGGTCTGGTCTGGTTCCGTGTGTCTCGGCCAAGATCTCGAGGCAGTCATGGTGAGGCTCTTTCCCCGGTAGGGGGAGCAACGTAGCCGGGTTTAGGGCTACCACCGGTCCGAACTGGACCCGGTCCGTATCTAGGAGCATCGCCTGATAGTGGGTCATGCGGGCGTTGGATAGCCAGCGGTCAGGGGGTTGCTTGACTAGTGCCTCTACTGCATGGGGGGCCAGGATGACTAGCGGCTGTCCCATGGTTAGCTTGCCTGCATCTTTTGTCAGAACGGCAATGGCTGCTACCATCCGTAGGCAAGGGGGCCACCCAGCTGCCACTGGGTCTAGCTTTTTGGACAGGTAGGCCACCGGCCGACGCCAAGGTCCCAGTTTTTGCGTTAGGACGCCTTTGGCGTAGCCCTGCTTCTCGTCAACAAAGAGTTCAAAGGGCTTAGTCAAATCTGGCAATCCCAGGGCTGGGGCAGTTAGAAGAGCCTGTTTGATTTCTTGATAGGCCTTTTGCTGGTCTGGGCCCCAATTAAACAGAGTCCCCGTTTTGGTGAGAGGGTACAAGGGGGCTGCCATTTCTGCAAACCCAGGGATCCAGAGGCGACAGAAGCCTGCCGTCCCTAGGAACTCTCTTAGTTGTCGAGGGGTCTTCGGAGTAGGCTGTCCCATCACAGTCTCTTTTCTGGCCTCAGTCAGCCATCTCTGACCCTCTTTTAGAAGATACCCCAGATACTTGACCTGTTTCTGGCAAATTTGGGCTTTCTTGGCCGAGGCCCGATACCCGAGGTTCCCTAGGGTTTGTAACAGGGCCCGAGTACCTTGTTGGCAGTCGAGCTCAGAAGTGGCGGCCAGCAGTAAGTCATCCACGTACTGTAGCAGGATCAAGTCTGGGTGCTGGATCCGGAAGTCTGCTAGGTCTCTGTGCAGTGCCTCATCAAACAGGGTGGGACTGTTTTTGAAACCCTGTGGGAGTCTGGTCCAGGTCAATTGTCCTGAGATTCCCATCTCTGGATCTCTCCACTCAAAGGCGAAGAGAGGCTGACTGGTGGGGTGGAGTCTCAGGCAGAAAAAGGCATCCTTTAAATCAAGCACAGTGTACCACTGGTGGGACGGTGGGAGCCCGCTCAAGAGGTTGTAAGGGTTGGGCACGGTGGGGTGGATGTCTTCCACCCGCTTGTTGACTTCTCTCAGATCCTGGACAGGCCTATAATCATTAGTCCCTGGTTTCTTAACGGGTAGCAGGGGCGTGTTCCAGGGGGACTGGCAGGGTACCAGTATTCCCTGGTCCAACAGTCTCTGTATGTGGGGCTTGATCCCCAGTCTGGCTTCTTGTGACATGGGGTATTGTTTTATGGACACGGGGGTAGAGGTTGCCTTCAGAGGTATGATCAGAGGAGCTTGGCGAACTGCCAGTCCCATGCCCCCGGTTTCCGCCCAGACCTGGGGAAAATCAGAAAGCCAGGTGGACCCTAGAGAAACATCCGGCTCTTTTGAGGTCTCATGTAGCCGATACTCATCTTCTATGTTTAGGGTCAGCACTTGCAGGGGCAGTCCCATTGGTCCCATAACCTGAGCTCCTGATCCCTCGAAGTGGATTTGGGCTTTTAGTTTAGTCAGCAAGTCTCTTCCTAGCAGAGGATAGGGGCAGTCTGGTACATGGAGGAAAGAGTGGGTGACCTTACCGGTAGCTAGATGTACTTTGCGATCCGTGGTCCAGCGATACCGCTTTCCTCCAGTAGCCCCTTGGACCCAGGCAGCCTTGTCACTTAGGGGTCCAGGATTTTGGGTCAGCACGGAGTGTTGGGCCCCAGTATCTACCAGGAAGGTGACGGGTTGCCCCCCGACTTTGAGGGTTATCCTGGGTTCAGGGGGGGGCTCCTGACCCTGACCTCCCTAGTCACCTAAGGTTAGGAGGGAGGTCTGGGGCCTCAGTCCTCGGGGCCCTCGTGGCTTCTTTGGGCAGTCCTTAGCCCAGTGTCCCTTTTCTTTGCAGTAGGCGCATTGGTCCTTATCAAGTTGGGGCCTCCTCCGCTCTCCCCCCTGTCTATCCTGTCTCTGACCAATAACTACAGTGGCCAAGAGCTTGCTCATCTCTCTATGTCTTCTGCGGTCCCTTTCTTTCTCTCTCTGCTCATCCTCTGCCCTACGGCGTTCTTCTTTTTCCTCTGTTTCTCTCTTGATACGTTCCTTTCTTTCTTCCGGGGTTTCTCGCTTATTAAAGATCTTTTCAGCTTCCCTTACTAAGTCTCCTAAGGTCTTGCTCTTTAAACCTTCTAACCGCTCTAACTTTCGCCCGATATCCGGGGCAGACTGCCAGATGAATGACATAGACACATTGGTTTCTTGCCCTGGGTCCTCAGGGTCATAAGGAGTGTACCTGCGATAGGCCTCTTTGAGTCTCTCTAAAAAGGCTGAGGGAGACTCATTAGGTCCCTGGGTTATCCCTTTTACCTTGGCCAAATTGGTGGGACTTCTGCCCGCGTTCTGGAGACCCGCTAAGAGCAACTGGCGATAGAGGACTAGGTGGTTCCTACCTTCTGTAGTGGTGTAATCCCAACCGGGGCGTTCAAGGGGAAAAGCAGCATTGACTTCATTAGGCAACTGAGTGGGGCGTCCATCATTGCCCCGGACTGCCTTTCTAGCCTCTAGGAGCACCCGCTGCTTTTCTTCTCCGGTCAGCAGGGTCCCCAACAACTGCTGACAGTCGTCCCAGGTGGGCTGGTGGGTGATGAGGACGGACTCAATCAAGGCCGTCAATTTACCTGGATCTTCAGAAAAGGAAGGGTTATTATTTTTCCAATTGTATAAATCCGAAGAGGAAAACGGCCAATACTGAAGCTGGCCATCTCCCCCCATGCGGAGTGGAAATGCCTGGGAGGTGGTGGAGTCCACTGCGGGAGGGTCTCTCCTTCCCCGCAGTCGAGACACCATGGGAGAAGGGGGGGAAACCTCGGAGGTGGTGGCCGCCTCTTCTTCGTCGTTTTCCCTGGCAGAGGAGGAGGGTTGTGCTCTGTACGGCGGGGGGTCCTCTGTGAGAAGGTCAATGAGGGGTCCGCCGCTATCAGGGAGAACCTGGGGCTTAGGAGGTTTGGACTTTATAGAGGGGGTAAGGGCAGGGTAAAGGGCAGATCGGGACGGAGGTTGCGCAGAAGGACCGGGCGGGAGGACGGGAGCTGTCGGCAAGGGAGGAAGTTTAGGAGACACAAACGGTTTGACCCACGGAGGGGGGTCATAGGCAAGTGCCTCCCAGGTGACGATATATGGGACCTGATCCGGGTGTCCGTGGGGACCAGGACAAAACACTCTAGACTTAACCTGAGAGATAATACTTAAATTGAAAGTACCATCCTGAGGCCATCCCACATTGAAAGTTGGCCATTCAGCGGAACAGAAGGTAATCCAGCGCCTCTTCCTGACATCCACAGACTGGTTGGATGCAATGCGCTGGACAGCGCCCCAGTGCTGCAAGGTTAAACTCAGAGGGGTAGTTACGGTCTGTCCCATGATCTCGAAAACACTTAAAGACAGAAGAAAACTAACGAAGAACAAAAGAACAACAAACAAATCAGACGCGCGGCGCGGCTTCGGCGTAAAACCGAAAGCAAAAATTCAGACGGGGGCGGGAAGTGTCTCTGTCTCTCGTCCCCCAACAAAGCCACGTACAGTGGCGGAGCTCCAAAAAGTCCGACTCGGGTAGGTTAACTGATACAGAATGGGCCACAAAACGGGCCCCCGAGGCCGCTGGGACGTCTCCCAGGGGCTGCGGCCGGGAATACGAACTCGTCAGTTCTTCCGCGGAACCGCCAGATACAGATCTAGTTAGCTAACTAGTACAGACGCAGGCGCAAACATTGGATGCCGGCACAAACACGCACGAAGACAGAGACAGACACGAAACGACCGCTGGCCAGCTTACCTCCCGGCGGGGGGTCGGTGGTCCCTGGGCAGGGGTCTCCAAATCTCGGTGGGACCTCCAAATGAAAGACCCCCGACGTGGGTAGTCAATCAATCTGAGGAGACCCTCTCAAGGACCAGCGAGACCACGATTCGGATGCAAACAGCAAGAGGCTTTATTGGGAACACGGGTACCCGGGCGACGCAGTCTATCGGAGGACTGGCGCGCCGAGTGTGGAGTTTTTACCCTTTTTATAGGGCTGGGGCTGGGGAGCAAAAAGCGCGGTTACAGAAGCGAGAAGCGAGCTGGTTGGTTAGTTCGAATAAGGCTTGGGGTATTTCTCGGTCATTTGGGGAAACTGAGGTGGGACTTTTTAGTTCTAAACAATGTCTATTTTCAAGAAATGGGTATGGGAGGGGTACGAGGAAAGGGTCTAATGAAGGTTCAACAATGGGCACACACCTGGTCAGAACATTGGCAGACACACAGGTTTAAGGAGTGGCCAGAGCACTGTGCACCTCTATTTTTCTAAATCAGTGAAGCTAGTTCTGCTAACACTGACGTCTGAGAGCCATCTGTTCTTGGCCCTGAGCCGGGGCCCAGGTGCTTGACCACCGATATTTGGCCCCTGTCTCAGTATTATTCAGCCTTAATCTTTAACTGTTAATCTTTAACTGAACTTTCTTGTAACTTTTGAGAACTCAGCTCTGGTACTTTTTCATGCCTTGCAAAATGGCGTTACTGCAGCTAGCTTGCTAAGCCTGATGGTGGGGTCTTTCACAACATCCTGCGTTAACTCCTCCGGTCTCATCAGAGCAATCTCTCCCGTGGCTTTCAGAACACCAACTCCCTTTTGCCTCCTTCTCTTGACTTCCTGACAGGGTGGAGTTCCAGGCTCAGCCTTGACCTTGTCCTGTCTATAGCTGTACTATTGGGATGTCTCTCACCCTCTACAGAATCAGCCCCCACCCTTCACATTCCCAGCTCAGATCTATGACTGGCAGACTCTGATCCTGCTTCATCCTGCCAGGGGAGCCCCAAGTCTCACATGGTTGGATCTCCTCAGCACACAAATCATACTCTTCTCCCCCGTCTCCACTGAGAATCCCTCCCAATCCTGTTCACCCCTCTTCTCTGTCCCCACTGAAGGGTGCTCCATCTTCTCAGTTCACAGACTCCTTATTCTAAAGGAATATTCTAAATCCAATCCATCCAGAAACCATATAGCTGTCCCCTCAGCTATATACAAGAGTCCTCTCTGCTCCAAGCTGCTGTCCCCTTACCCAGCATCACTTGGGACTCTCAGCTGTACCTTCTGATTTAGCTTCCTGCTCTCTCCTTCTGCTCCTCAGACACACAGGCTTCTGTCTCTGTATCTTCAGCCTCTGCCTGGATGACTTTCCTGGGAACCCACAGGACCAGGCTACCCTAACTGCCCAGTCTAGATTGCAGCTTTCACCGATCTAGGCCACACCTCACTTAGACCCTTTAGGACCTAATTTATTCATGTCTAGTAGACATTCTTTACTGCCTGCCAACTCCACTAGAAGCAGCCCAAGGTCAGGGATATTTGTCCCAAGCATCTAGCACATAGTAAGTCTTCAACAAACACTGGCTGAATGAAAGACCCAGCTACTTACTTCCCTCCCCTCTCCTTACTAGAACTTTACGAGGCCATGTCTAGGAGGCTGGCTAGGTAGATATGCGATGTTTTCTTAGCCCAGTGACCTGGGAACAAGGAAAAGAAGGGCTTAGAAAGCCAGGAAGCTGCATGGGCACGTTTGCCTGTTCCCAGTAACAAAAATAAGAGCCAGCTGTGAATTCTGTGGACCTTGCTGTGACTTTGGATGGAGTGGACCCCTCCTTATGCACTGCTCTCCTGTCCCAAACACAAGAGACCCAGCAGAGCTTGTCCATCCGGCCTTCACAACCCCCAGCCTAGAGCGTGCCCCACCTACTGCCCCCGGCCAGTTTCCTCCCTTTTACTCCCTGATGCTTCTCCAAACATCTGCAGGAGCTTCCACTCAAAGAACATCAAAGAACACCTGCTTTGATCTGAGCCACTATGGGCAACTTAAATAGCCCCAGACAGACAGACAGATGGACGGACAGACTGACAGGAACTGCTCTGGAGGCTATGGGCTTCCTGCAAATCCTAGCTCCTCTCACAGGGAGCTCTGCAGATGAGAAGTCTCCACACTCTCAGGACTTTCATTCTCTCATCGGAAGGAGAGAGATGCTGCTGCCTTTGGGGGTTGTCTGGAGATGGTATGTGTAGGAGCTCAGCTACTGCACCCCATCCCCAGGCCTCGAACTGAAGGAATCCTCACAGAGAGTCCATCACCCTGGGCTACCACGTTGGTGGTAGGACTGGGCCTCCAGAACTGCTGCCATATTCCTGCCTCTGAGTGGCAGACAGAGGGGATGGCATGTGACCAGTAAGGACCCTTGAAGCAATCCTAAATTCTTACTGGGAAATTAATGACATTTATTAGTTTAAAGGACACCAGTTAACATTCTAGAAACCTGTGAGGCTCACCTGTGAAAACCCTTTAGAGTGTGTGTGTATGAGGTGTGGGGTGTGTGGGGGGGGAGGATGGGGGCGGGGAGGATGGGGGCGGGATTCTGACAGCCAAGCACCCTGGGACCAAACCTGGATTTAACAGGAAACTCTAGAATACACACCGGATGTGCAAGGTTTGCCTCACCCCCTTCATTACACACTGGTGGTGTGGAATGTCATGATATGTTGTCACCTCTGGGTCCCCAGCACCAGGAAACAGTGTCAGGTGAACTGTAAGTGAGGGCGGGATGCAGCAGTGGACATCATCTACAGAGAGGCCTCCGTGCAGCTTGGCATTGTACCATATTGTTGTTACCCAGGGAGCCCTGGAACTTGTGTCTTGGTAGATTCATCCACATGTCTGTGGTAAAAGCCATCATATCTGGGAGTCAGCAATCAACGCTCCCAAATGTCAGAGAGAGAGAGAGAGAGAGAGAGAGAGAGAGAGAAGGGAAGGAAGGAAGGAAGGAAGGAAGGAAGGAAGGAAGGAAGGAAGGAAGGAAGGAAGGACAGATGTGTCCTCTGTTGCTGTGTACCAGGGCCAAGCCCCCTCCCTTTGCACAGCCTAACTTCTGCTCCTTGCAGTCCCAGGCTGCATTTCCATGCAGACTCATACCTTTGCATCGACAGTCTCCATGAAATAGACTAGAGTCCTGAAGTTTTCATTCCATTGGAGTAATTCTAAAGATTCACTAAATCTCTGAATCTTCCTTTCCTCTACTTCATAGGAAGCTGATTTCGACAAATGCCTTTTTAAATTACACCAATGTTCTCAAAGAGAGAGCACTGGTGCAGGTCAATGCTGGTGAATGGCTTCAGCATCTAAATGGTACCATGGGTCTTACCTTTGTGTTAAATTGTGTGTGTGTGTGTCTAGCTTTCTGGACCACCTGTGACCAACCCAGTGTGCTTAACTCCTTGTGCTTTCACAACAGCCTTTGATGGTCCTCACTAGGAACCCAGGGGACATTTTCCATAACAGGCACTTTCCTGGGCCACAGAAAGCAAAATGATCCAGAGCTAGCCTGGTATGTGGGAAGACTGGAAGATAAAGGGTCTAATTCACCTATTTCAACCATTTACAAGATAAAAGAGTCAGGGTAGGGACAGACCAGCTCTGTAAATTCTATGTAGATTGCACTAGACTTCCTTTGTTGGCTCACCGATCCACCCTTCCACTACACCCTCTCCAGGAGGTGGAATGATGTCCTATCCACCCGTATTAAGTGCCATTGCAATAGGCTCTCTCTCTCTCTCTCTCTCTCTCTCTCTCTGTCAGAGGGCACACAGACAGACAGACAGACAGACAGTGTGGGGCAATGGTCGGAGCAGGGGATGGTTTTTACTTTTCCCAGGCACTGGAGATGTGGTTAGAAAGCTTTCCCAGTGTTCTGAGTTTTGGACTCATAAATTGTCGGCTCTGGGGACACTAGGTGCTTCTCTTGGGACATTGTAGCTATTGCTTCAGAGAACGAAGCCTCTGGCTCTCCAGCCCTCCCTGCCTCTTTCACCTCCTACTGGGGAGTGGGGGTGGGGTTGGGGTTGCAGGCCCTGACTCAGATCTCCCTCACAGAGAGCAACGCAGACAAGAATATAAAAAGCAGTGCACGTTTATCACAATGGAGCCTGGCATAGAAGCCTGGGGTTTCCACCCCCAGAAGGAAAAACTGCCTGCCTTTGGGCTACCATGTTGGAAGGAAGCCTCAATTCCACAGGGAGACCGTGTGTGCCAGATAACAGCAACAGCAACAGAGCCAGAATCTGAACAACTCTGGCTTAGACACCGAGCATGGGAGTTAGGATGTGTCCAGAGGATTCCGTCTGAGAATCTAAGCCGTCCAAGTCATGTAGGCTGAGGCCAGAGATACTGGATGGACCACGAATAAGCCATCCCTGTGATGCCGTCTTCAAGTTCCTATCCATAGCAAAACGTCTACGGTTTTTATTCACCCTCAGACCAGAACAGCCCTTAGGAAGCTCAGAGCAGAAGGATGAAAAGCAGGACTCTGGGGGAAGAGCAATTCAAAGTGGAATCTAACCATTCAACAGAGAGGGTTACCCCAGAAGGTTTCTCAGGCGCAGAAGTATTTAACACAGGGTTTCAGATCCGGAGAGATCCACTGGAAGGACTTAACAGACGTCAGCCAAGCACCTGTACCTTTTAAATCTGTCACCAGCTTCCAGGGAGTTAGGAAGTTGCCAGAAAGGCAGGAAACTCCTCAGACTCAACTTAGGGGGATGGGCTAGGCAGATCTGTGACCCTCTCTGAAGCTGAGGGTCAGGTCCAACTGTCCTGATGGAAAAATCATAGTGTTATTTCATTCCTCCTTCAGAACCTCTGGGAGGCATCTGTTGATTGTGGAAACTTGACCGGCAAACAGTTTTAGGAAATAAAGTCCCAGGCTTTTTATGGTGAAGAAATGGACGTCGGCAACTAGCAATCAAAACTCAGCATTCCCGACCTTCCCTTCTCCGGCCTCCTCCCTATCAAAGGGCTTGCCCTCCACCTCCCAGGACACTCTGTCCCTGATTATTAGACTTGTCACTTCCTGTCTTGTTTTTGTTTCCTGCTGTTGCGGTAAAGCACTCAGACCAAAGCAGCTTTCAGCTCACAGTTCCAGGTATGGTCCATCACAGCGGAGAAGTCACACAGGACCTTAGGGGAGCTGGTCACGTGGCAGCCATAATCAGAGTAGAGGACAAAGAATAGCCTCAGACCTGTGCTCCTTCTCTCCATTCTTACACAGTCCTGGATCCCAGTCAAGGACTGTCGCTACCCACATTAGGGTGCATCTTCCCACCTCAATTATGCAATCAAGGTGACACCACTGCCACCTCCCACCCACCCGGAACAGGCCCTTGCTCCCAAGAGAGTCTGGAGTTTGTTCACTACACTAGCAGAATCCCAACCCCTCATCTTCACACCCTCCACTTCCTACCTTCCAAGGTCACTCGCTCTGGGTCCCCAGCTCCAACAATCCTTCAGTTCCTCAAGATCTCCCCTCCTCTCTGCCTTCCCTCGGCCCTTCTCACCCAGGTTAGATGTCTCCTCATTGGCCTGATAACCTTCTGTGGAGCTCTAGTCCCAATTTCTGTTCTTGCTTCACTCTTCCAGAAAAACAAAAACCTTAGCCACCTTGGTTAAATCGACCTGACCCACGCTTCCAAAGTCTTCCTATTTCTGCAAGGACCACGTTCACCTCCGTACCCCTGCTAGCAAGTCTGGGTGTGGGAGTGCAAAAAGTGCAGAGCCATGCATGTCTAACTCCTCCCAGCTGGTCACGAGGAAACCTGAGATCTCTGCCTACCAAGGAAGGTTGGAGTTGGCTTCCTCTCAAGCTTTGCCACCAGGACTGACTGAGCCTCTGCTATCCTCTCCATCCCCCACTCCTGCTGTTTACCTGCTTGGATGCTCACCTGTGCTCTGCTCCCACAAAGCAGTGTGGGAGGGGCGTTTAATTTTTAAATAAGCACGGGGAGTGTGTCAATACTGGATTCATAACCCTCCAGTCAGCAGAGGGAGAGCCAGCCTGTGCCTAGCCCTTCTTCCAGCCTGTGCCCTCTCTCTCCCACTTTGGCCACAGCCTCTCCGGTGCAGTTCTCCTCGGATGTCCGACAGGTTCTTGTTTCTGGGGCACCTTACAGCAAGGCTTCCTTTGCTCACCCTTCCACTTTCACCACCACCCCCCTCCAGCCCCGCCACTGAGTGTGTCAGGCCATCCTGCTATGTAATTGTGCTCATCTCTCTCTCCTGGCTTCACCTGGAAGATGGTCGGTACCCAGAGCAATACCCAGTTCAGGCAGGTTGGGTTCTATCTGCCGCGTTCCTCCCGCGACTGTTGTGAAGTGAGGCAGAGGTGTGGGCAGAAGCCTGGCCAGCAGGCCCTGTCAGTCTTGCTACAGATCTGGAGGAGGGTTGACACCTCCACAGTTGTGTCTAGAACAGCAGCGCACCACTGGAGAGGGGCGGGGTGTATTGTGGGTGAGGTAAGTGGCTCCGGACACTCCACTACAGTGGTGACTCTGGCCTTATGGGCTGCCGTCTGGAGAATTCTGAAGACTTGTTTTGCGGAAAGTTCTTTCCTTCTTTGAGGAGCACTGGGAGAAGTTTTTGGACCACAAAGGTCGCTGTGTTTTTGCAAGACTCAGTTCCCCATGGGCCTATAATTATGGATAATCGGCTCTGTGCTCTGAGTCAGCTGCTGCACCAAACCCTACACAGGTTGCAGGGTGCTGCCTCTCTCTGAGCATCTGCAGGAACTGGCCCCACCATGCAGAGGCTTGCCTGCCCAGATTGCTTCTGAATACAATAGTCACCTTTCCTCTCTCCATCCTGGACAGATTTCAGCAGCAATCAAGGCCAAGGCCAAAGGGCTTCTCCATCCCCCAGATGGTAGGAGAGGAGCCACCCTGGCACAGGGAGGGCATAGAGTGCCAAGCGGGGATCAGAGGGACCTGCAGGTGCTCTTGCAATGGAGCCACCTGGTTGTTCACAGCCCTAAAGTGCCTCTCACCCTTACTCAGCTACCCAAACAACCAGAATAATTATTCAGCATCTTTGTCCTGCAGGGCCCACATCTTGCCTTTGCCTTCTGCACATTCCTTGAGTGTTCTAGAAACTGCTGGCAGGAACAGTGGGGGCCCATTTCAACTAACTTGACAAGTCAAGCCAAAGCAGAAATACCTTTCAAGGGCCCCTCCCTCTGACACAGCTGGACTCGATTTGCACAGGGTAATAAGTAAGTCCCACTTCAGCCAATATTCACTATTTCACTCAGCTAAGCAGGAGATGTGGGGATCACAGCTCTGGAGGAAGAGTGCCCCGTGCCCAGGTACTCAGGGTTAGGATTCTTTCCCACCTTCTTACAGGCAATGCAGCATTCCTGACAGCCCTGCCCCCCACCCCCACCCCCCAGGACTGACACTGGTACCCTTGCCATGCACACACCTCCTCCCAAGCCTGCCTGGGCCAGAGGCTGCTGGGACAACGATGTTAGCTACTGAAGACTACAGGGCAGTCCTAGGTCAGGCACCCAGTGAGTGTGCTGGGGGCAGAGGAGACTCAGAGGCAGCTCGCAGACAGAACATGCTCCACACAAGAGAATCTGCTATACAGAGTGTGTCCCTGTCTGCCCTGAGGTGTATACCCCCAGCGCTCAGGCTCAGCCCTGCACTACCTCCACTCTTAAGCAAGGTTCTCTTTACCTAGTTCCCACTTGTGAGAGACTAAAAATAATGAACTTGATCCATTGGTCAGTGAGTTCACTTATACGGGAAGAAAATGTCTATGTTGGGGGAGAAGGAAGAAGAAAATGGAGCAGGAAGATGCTAACATCTGGGCTCCTCCTCATTGTCCAGCTTGGGGAAAGTGTCCCAGCACCTAAGCATGGACTAAGAAAGATATGGGCTTAAATCCCAAGTTTCCCTGTACTGACGGTGTTTTGCAAATAGTTGTGTGCATGTGTGGGTTCAAAGGCAACTTACAACTACTTGTAACTCCAGTTTCAGGAAACCCAAAACCTTCTTCTGACCTCCAAGAGCACCTTCATGCCTGAGCATGAGCCTGCACACACAAACACACACACTCACATACTTAAACACACATCTACATACACATGTGCATGCATACACACACACATGCTTGCACACATACACATAGACATACACACACACACATACAGGCACTTATGTACATACATACAAACACATACAATAATCTTTAAAGAAAAAAGAAAAATTATTTAACATGACAAAACTATACAGAGAATTTAAAGGAAATCACAGAAGGGGGTAGAGAGAAAAATATTCTTTGAAGGGGAGCCATCAGTGCTCAATAAACACACCTCTCTAGATTGGTATGTAGATATATGCAAATTAAAACAAAACTGCAATCACACACACACACACACACACACACACACACACACACGGTCAGGCAAAAGTCTTTTACATGTATGGAGTGTTTCAGGTTCTCACACATCTTTGCAGTGTTTCCCGGGCACTTTGTTAGCAATCTGGCAGATGCTGTGGTGGCCTCTATTGGGGGCACTTAGGGGTCAAGAGCTGAGCCCTGAGTAACCCTCAGAAGGACCCTAACCAAGTAAATTCCCTGCAGAGGGCGCTGTGCAGGCGCTGCAGGCAGAGCTCTGTGGACATCATTCTGTGCCTGACAAAGCCAGTTGCAAAAGACTGAGCCTGAAAACACTCTCCACACGGAGACAACAGCCAGGGATCACACAATACAAAAGAAAGGAACCCCAAAACCAAGCAGGCTACACTTTCTCAGGTGTCAAAATATGTGATTAAGAGTAAACTTCCATCTTCATATCCTAGGGCTGAGACTGTCATGGCACCTGACCTGAGGTACAGCCAAGCAAGGGCAGCAGCTAGAAAGCAGGTTTTAATGCCCATGGGCCTTGCATGACTGTGACCAGAGCTAGTTGGGTGATCTCCCTGAAAGATCCATCCCAGGCAGGTGACTTGCCCGTCAGCTTTTGCAAGCTTGTTAGCTGGAGAAAGGAAGACTGTTAAAATTCTCTAATTCTATCTCCTCCTGGATAGCCACACCAGGCTCTGCCAGAGGAACAAATGATTCTGCTAACAGCCTCTGAAGGTCTGCTGTTAGTGAGTAGATGTTTCAGGAGATTGTGAATATGTGTGCTTTAAAAAAACAAAACAACCACAAACAGACAAAAACAAACAAACAAAGCCATTATTTCAGCTGGGCGGTTATGGTGCACACCTTGAATTCCAGTACTCAAAAGGCAAAGCCAGGTGGATTTCTGTGAGTTCGAGGCCCTGCCTGGTCTACAGAGTAGGTTCCAAGACAGCTAGGGCTACACAGAGAAACCCTGTCTCAAAAACCTAAACAAATAGGCACCATTATGTTTTATGTGAATATACATGTCAAGGCTCATGTAGGCATGACGAGCAAACGTGTAGGAGTCCGTGCTCTCCTTCAGCCCTGTGGGTTTGTAATCAGGTCACCAAACTTGGCAGCAAGCACCTTTACCTACTGAGTCATCTCAATGGCTCTCTTGCCACATTTAAAAACAAATATTTTATTCATCCAAATCCATATGCAAATGATATGCCTGAAGAGGACACCCGGCCATTGTGAGGGGTCAGAAATCAGAAGAGATCAAACATAATTAGCTTATCTGATATGGCTCCACCCACCTCAGCCTAGTTCCTCAGATATGCAGGAAGCCATGTAACCGGTGTTGTTATCCTGTAGTATAAGTGATTAATTATTCCAGCATGGGGCTTCTTCCACACCTTAGACATTTATGTTCCCGGATGAAAGACACACACAGCCTTTGTATTTTTAATATGCCTTAGGCAACACAATAGCTGGGCAGCTACCTACCTTTCAAGCTGTTAGAATCTACCGTCCTATGATAACCCGGAGTTATTACTTACTATTTACTCTGTTCCATCTGGGCTGCTCTTAACCCAATTGGCCAGCCCACATGGCCATGTTTTTATGGCTCAGCTAACCCATGGTGACTTTGTTTCTTTCTTCTGCAGATTTTCTTCTCCCTTCCCTCCAAAACCTCAACCCCACCTATGTCTCTTCTGCCCAGCTATCGGCTGTTGGCACCTTTTTTGTTTTTTAAAGATTTATTTATTTTATGTATATGAGTACACCACTGCTCTCTTCAGACCCATTAGAAGAGGGCATCAGATCCCATTACAGATGGTTGTGAGCCACCATGTGGTTGCTGGGTTTTGAACTCACGACCTTCGCAAGATCAGTCGGTGCTCTTAACTGCAGATCCATCTCTCCAGCCCCCCACCCCTTTTTAAAAGGCTGTTGGCATCTTTATTTACCAATCACAATTAACTGGAGGCAGGGTCACTCAGTGTCTTACATGCGTACTCTCTTATCTTTGGGGTAACCCAAAGGGTCTTGGGGGCCCCAACTTAGCATTAGAATACAAGCAGCATCAGGCCAGCCTACTACAGGGGGCCAGTTTTACCAACAGCTGGATGAAGATGAGGCTGTGGACAGAGTAGGGGTGACCAGCCCACTGTCATGACTCAGGAGGAGAAGAACAAGCTAAGTGATAGTTCACTGAACTTCTACAATATGCCAGCTCCATGCAAGACACATGTGCCCACCACCTCAGTGTGCAAGACACACATGCCTGTCATCTCACAGTGCAACACATGAGTGTCCACCACCTCAGTGTGTAAGACACATGTGTTCACCATCTCACAGTGCAAGACACACATGTGCATCACTTCACGGTGCAAGACACATGTCTGTCACCTCATGGTGCATCACACGGGTGTCCACCACCTCAGTGTGCAAGACACACATGTGTATTACCTCACGGTGCACAGCATCTAAAGACATAAGCTTTCACATTTTAGTTCTCATGGTAATAGCTTGCTTAGAGTTACATAATTTATGATCACCAGAGCGACTGTTCCTCTGTATTCAGTAGGCTCTCCTTTCCCAGGGAAGCGCCAGTCTTAAGGAGCAGGCATGAACATGGTGTCAGCTTTGAGAAATGGCTGCTTTCTCTCCTCTGTGGAACTTGTGAGGAGCCTGGGCTGATGTGGGGCTGGAGCTGGCCACCATTGGCCTGTCAGTGCTGTGTCATCTTCATTACATAACAGATCAGCTGCCGCCCCAGCTCCTCAAGGTGGCTTCACCTATCCTGGCTACCCAACAAAGGGATGGTAGCAGCCTAACTCCAAAGGTGAAGTGTCTGCTTAGGGGAAGAAGGCTGCTGTACCATGTAACAGAAGCATAAATAAATCCATTCTTCCGAGAAAGTCAGCCTTACCCCACAGCCTTCCTTTGCCTCATTATCCCCTGAGCTCTTCCTCAGAAACCCATGGGGCTTAAGTCCCTGCAACCTTGGCTCTCACTCACACCTTTCCCTCCCCTAGCTCTTCTCCTCTAATTTTGTGTTTGCTTTGGTCCATGTCCCATCCTCATCTTACAGCAGAGTACAGAGAGTCCAATATGAGAATTCTGCCAATTTCTGAGTATATCTATCCCAATTATACATTCTGGAACTGGGGAAATCACCACAGGATGTGTCCGGGGACCTACTGGACCTACTGTGAGTCGGACATCAGTCAAAACTCCATTAATCACCTGCCCTCCATAAGCCCCTACTTTAACTGGAGGGCCACAATGTTTCTTGGGATCCCCTGGGATCAGTGTCAACTCAGAACCAGTATCCAGCAGACCCCGAAAAGTCTGATTATTTCCTTTTCCCCAGTGTACAGTTATCCTTGTAAAAGGCCGTAGGTCCCTCTGGGGAAGAACTGGAGAAAGGGTAACAGCAAAACCTTTGAGTGTCTTATCAAGATCCTTCCTCAGCGGAACCTGGCCACCCCTTCATTCAAGGGGTTCTGGATCTGCAGAGTACAGAGAGCAGGAAGTGATGTCTGCATTCCCTGCTAGGTCCCTCACTCTTGAAAGCTGCACAGTCTGGTGCCCAATAGATATGTGTAGAGAGAACCAGCTGATCTGCATGCCAGAGGACAGGACAGCGCAGGGAAATGGCTGCAAGGGTTAAAGGTAGCACCGAGGTGACAGTGAGGCCCTCAGAGGCCAGGGGTCGAATGTGCCTAGCCAGATGACCCATACTTAAGTCTCACCATGTTCATTTTGTGGCTGGCCAAAGAAGGGTCATCTGAGCTTCTGGGAACCGTATGCTGGGCCTGGAATAGCAGTAAGAGCCACAGAAAGATTGTTCTGGAATTATGCCTGAGTGCTCACCACAGCCTGGTGTCCCTATGCAGGCAATGTGGCCTGCCCAACACAATGAACACAGGGACAGAGAGGATAGGAGCGGCATTCTCCTCTGTGTTTCCTCACCTCATGGCTGTTGGAGACTGGTTCTGATGCTTTGATTCAATCGGGATTCCATGTCCAAACACTAAAGGTCCTTGTCCCCCAATTGATTTTTGGTCAATCAATGGCCTCTGGTCACTTCCCCGATTGGGCCTAGGGTAGCAGGGCAAGGTTTTGGAGTAGCCAGCCTTTGAGGCAGCCAAGGCATTTTAAAAATAACTAGTGTATGTGTGTGTGTGTGTGTGTGTGTGTGTGTGTGTTTCATCATAGATTTAAAGGTAGCTCCTGGGGCCAGGTGGTAGTGGCACATGCCTTTAATCCCAGCACTTGGGAGGCAGAGGCAGGTGAATTTCTGAGTTCGAGGCCAGCCTGGTCTACAGAGTGAGTTCCAGGACAGCCAGGGCTACACAGAGAAACCCTGTCTTTAAAAAAAAAAAAAAAAGGTAGCTACTGGGTGGTATGTGGGTGTGATTCACTGGGAGCACAAAGCAGTTTAGCCCAAACTCACTACTACATGTGTCCTAGCTATTGTATGCTGTGGTTAGTCTGTGTGTATATAAAAGTGCTGGGTATAAAAATACTAGGGCCCAGTGCCAAAATATTACCAAGAATATGCCTTTATTTTCTTCCTTCTGAGCTCTCCACAGAATCGATGTGAACCGATAACTATTATGGAAATGCTGCTTCTGCCCTGGAAAAGAGCTGATCGTCATGGTCTAACCCATTGCCACCTCCTCTGCCCTTCTGGCCTGGAGACTCAATGCAGCTTTTCATAATGAAGCACAGTTCTGTCACTTTGCCCACAGTCATAGTGCAAGTACTAGGTGCCATGTCGCTTTTGTATAGAGTGGTTGAGGGTGCTTTTTTGTTCTAAAGAGTGAAGAAAAATGCTTTAGAAAAACAAGAATTTGCTTTCAGAGTGCAAGGAGGTGTGGTGTGGTGGGGAATGGGTGGCTCATCAGGAGAGGGGATTGAGATTAAAATAGACGGCTTTGGTCTGTATTGTTGACGGTCCTCAGTATGCACTATATTTCTTTCTCCTTTCCTTCTCTCCCCATCCTCAGGCTTGCTTTACCACAAGTGCCCAGGAATGTCCAACTCTTTTTCTATGCTTGCTTACATTTTTGCCTCAATGTCTTCTACAGAATTAGGTCACTCCGGTGGTTTAGGATTGTTTGTTTGTTTGTTTGTTTCAAGACATGGTTTCTCTGTGTAGCCCTGGCTATCCTGGAACTCACTCTGTAGACTAGGCTGGCCTTGACCTCATAAATCCACCTGCCTCTGCCTCCCAAGTGCTGGGATTAAAGGCATATGTCACCACTGCCCAGAAGGATTTTTTTTTTAAGAACTCTTGATCCTTTGGTGTTGATGGTTTTAAGTCTTTTCCATTATGGTTTAATATTTGTGCATTTTTGGCTGGGGTATCTCGTACAGATCCTTCAGTGGGACTTTCTTTAGTTTCCTCCTCTTCTTCCTCCTGCTCTTCTCCTCCTCCTCCTCTTCATCAAATTTTACTTTTTCTATGGAAACTTGCTACCATCTTCAGGGTAGATCGTTTTCCAAACATTAAAACTTAAGGATTTTACATCCTCCTCATCTTCATCTTCGGACTCTGCATCTTCCTCTATAGCTACGAGGTGCTGTCATTAAGGACTGACCACTCTCAGTGATAACCGGTGCTGATTTTTTTTCATATTCACTTTAAAGCAATGATCTTTGTCAGCCTTCGGTTCACAGCTGAAAAGGCAGTTCTGAGACCTAAGACGGCTCATGTCCGTGTTCACTGAGTCTTTCATGAGACTGAAGCTCACACTTCTGTGTGAGAGAAACTGGAAAACAAACAAACAAACAAACAAACCCTGCCCCCTGCTCCTCAGAACAGGCACTCAGGAGGGAATCACTACAGGGAGAGGGACAGTATTTTTACTTTAGATGTTTATCATATTAGAATTGCTCTAACTTTTGATGGTACCAAGTGGATTAAGTTGCTTGACAGAAGTTCATTCATTTGAACAAGAAAAAACTCTTATGCGGATGAATGCATAGGTTTATATCGTTGTTAAATATAGGCTGATCCGTGTGTCCTCATCACTCAATAAATAGATGCTCTAAACACTGACTTACTCACTGAAGAGGTCGCTTAGTGGGTAAAGGTGCCTCAAGACCTTATGCACAAATAAGCAAATGTGATAAAAATGTTAAAGACTCCACTTATACATCCGACAAATCATCTTTCTACACATATGGTGTATGTGTGGAGGGGGTGGGGACTACTGCTTTGCTTTAAAAGATGAGGTAAGAAAAGGTTCCATTAATACTAATACTCTGCAAACCCCACACAAAGTGAGACACTCTTCCTGCCAAAATCCAGAAGTTCACACTGGGTGGTCCAGCGGCCATCTTTGCCTGTTGCATGTGGAATTTTGAATGAATGCTGATTTTCCTATGTCTGTAAACTGAACACAGCACCAGTGATCTCAGGACACCACACTGAGCAGATCTGCAGAATCAGCTATTTACTTCCTGTTGCTCATTAACTTGTACCCCATCAGGCCACATCAGGCTGAATCAGGCTAGGAAGACAGGGTTCCACAGCAATTGCAGGTTCGGTGCTTAGCATAGGTGTGTGCTCAGTAAGGAAGAAAGGCAGGGAGCAAAGGAAGGAAAGGGAAAGGGAGGGAAGAGAATGGAAAGAAAGGGGAGGGGGAGGGGCAGGGGAGGAAAGGGGGAGGGGGAGGAAGAAAGTGGAAAGGAGGGGAGGGGAGAGGATCGGAGGAGAGGGTGGGCAAAGTGCCCCAGAAGAAAGAAGAGATCCTGTGTGGAGAAGACACAGTCACAATGGGGATGAGTTAGAATGGCCCTAGTAGAACAGACAACCTCACCGTTCAAAGGGAAGGAAATGAAATACTTGTGACATCCATCATCTCAGAACCTGTTACAGGAAAAGGCCAGGTGAGGGTGCCCATACAGTCTGAACCCCTCGTGTCTGCCCCCTGGTTTGCACTGTCATCATAGTCGATGAGTACATGAACCGGGCACATCACCGTGTGTGTCTGGATTTCCTGGGAGCCAGCACTGTGGACTCCGGGCTCATGCATTTGCTTCAGACCTCACTAGGCTGCGACTGTGAGGGATTCCTGGGCAGGGGAACCAAGCTTGAGAACATTGGACCCACCCAGAGGGAAGGCTGGCGGGGCCCTGGGATTTCGATCCTGTGTTGTAGGGTGAACGCTAACAAATATCTTAAAAGCAAATCTGGACATATTCCTGGTGAAATGAGGAGTGGGGACCCTCACCAAAACTTCTAAGCAAAACCCCCAAGCCAGGTCCCAGCAGCTACGGAATCCCTGAATTGTGCTTATCAACCAGGTGTCCAAGATCCCAAAGGAAAGGAATTAGACGAATTTATGGATCTGTCCCAGTGAAAGACTGAGCTGTTCAGGTTGCCAGCATCAGTCCAACAAACCATCTGCTTCCTCATTCACACCCAAAAAGCACTAATTTCAAAGCCCCAGACTACTCGGTACCCTGACAGTAGAGATCTTAAACCACAGGTGACCAGCCCGTGACAGTGTCCTCCAGGCAGGCACACTGACACGCCCTGAAGGTGAGATCATCCAACCCCTTTACAGTTGGGGAGCCAGGCCAAAGAGGAAAGGCAAATGTCCTTGGTTATGGTCACTGAGAGGAAAAGCAAGGTCCAGTCCCAAAGCCTCTGAGTACCCAGCCCAGAACCCTGCACTGTACCAGGCCACTGGGAGTCCTGCAGCTCATCTAGAAAGGCCAGTCAGGATGTCATCATGTCTGTTTGTCCTTCACAAAGGATGTCATCATGTCTAAGTTTGTCCTTCACAGAGTTCACTACCAAGGGTCCCAATGGCAGGCGTGTGGGTCTCAAATGCCAGTGCCTCATCTCACCTCCCATTCTTTCAATGGCCTACAAAGATCCTTACAATTGTCTTTCAGTGGGGAAGCCTCTCTCTCTCTCTCCCCCTCTCCCTCTCTCTCTCTCTGTAAAAGTAGAGTGCTACCATTAAGTAAGACATGTCCATCAAAGAACTTTAGGATCCGCCCGCCATTGGGTTTAGGACAACAGAGAAAGGGAAAGAAAAAGAGCGAGTAGGAGGAAGGGGAAAGCAGGACCTACAACCAGAAAACGCACGGCTAACATTTAACACGTAAGGACTGGCTACTGTCAGAATGCCTTCTCATTTATCTTCAAGCCGACTCTGAGGGAAATATCGTCATAAACAATATTACCCCATCATTGTGTTTTATAAAAGGAACCAGGATATGTTTGATAGAGACAGGTATGGTGTGGCAGGAGGCCCATGCTGAGGCACCCCACCCACCCACCCCCACTCCTGCCAAGGTGCCAGACACAGAGTTTATTTAGGGCATGGGAAGGGAGTAGAGAGAGAGAAAGAGAGAGGGAGTGGGGAGGAAAAGAAGAGGCCAGCAAGGAACACATGGGGGATGGGGGAAGATAGAGAGGGAGAGAGGGAGAAAGGGATCAGGGAAAGAGGCTAAGAGAGAGAAGAGAAAGAGAGAGTAAGAGAGCCAGGAGGGGGTCAAACAACCTTTTTTTTTTTTTAAATAGCAAGCCACACCTACCTGGCTGTTGCCAGGTAGCTGCTGGGCAGAGCCTAGAAGGAATGCTAACCCTGATGATGCAGATGAGGAAACCCAGTGACTTGGGCATTCAGACCCAGACACAGGGCACAACACTGCTGTACTGTGGGATGTCGAGTGCCCACAGCTCAGAGCTGGAGTCTGTCCTGCTCAGGGTGCAGACCTGCTGAGGTGAACACGTTAGTTTCCATCTCTCCACTCACTGGGTCCTCACTCTCTCAGCCCTAACTGGAGCTTATTAGGGTGTGACTGGATGAACAGAGAGAAGAGAGAGAGGAAGGAGGGAAGGCGAAATACAATAAAAGAGGAAGTGGAAGAGAGGCCAGCTGGCACAAGTGGCTACCTTAGGAGGCTGCAGTGGGTTTGGGTAATGATCTCTAACCATCCACAGCCCCTTTACTTCAGGTGGGCTCCTTTGTAACACGAGGATGTTTAGAGCCCCTCCCTATCCTTTATCCCTTTAGACCGCTGTCTTGAGACACAACCCACAAGTAGACTTAAAGAAAGCTGATGGCACACCAACCCTAGCCTTGCCTTCCTCAGAGTCCAGATTCAATATAAGCTGTTTCTTAAGCTCTGTCCCCACTCAACACATCCAGCCCTTTTCTGATAAAATCTTTTTAAAAATGTTTTTCTCTGATAAAATCTTATTTATAACTCAGTCTATAATTTAACTCCAGTGAGAGGTGTCTTTTTTTTTTTTTTTTTCTTTTTTGAGACAGGGTTTCTCTGTAACCCTCCCTGGCTGTCCTGGAACTCACTTTGTAGACCAGGCTGGTCTCGAACTCAGAAATCTGCCTGCCTCTGCCTCCCGAGTGCCTCCCAGCTTGAGAGGTGTCTTTGTAAGCATAAAAGAAAGTGTACCAACTGTAATGTACATGTGTTTACCTATGTCTGCTTTTCTTATTGCTGCCATAATTTTAGTGGCTTAAAAGAGGAGAACCTAGGGTTGGAGGTGTGGGTTATCCGTGGAGCGCTTGCCTAGGATGCAGGAGCCCTGTACTCAATCCCTAGGACTTCATACACCAGGCGATGCCATTAGGAAGAGAAATTAGTCATACATTTTAAGAATATTCAATTTTGTATCTTAAAAAGATGCTAAACTTTGAACCCCTTTTCTATCAGAACCCCACTTATACTCTATAAGGAGCTAGCCAGGGTCTCCACAATGCAGACAGCCACACTTGATTCATGGCAGTCATTTTCTGAGTACCTCAGAGGCTTGTCTACCTGGACCTGTCCCAATCCCTTATCAGGATCATAAACCCAGACATCCGACGGAGTCCTTCAGTTTGACTCTCCAGCCATCCTAGCACAGTTCTTGGAGAAATCAAAGCTTGTGCAAGGAAAGATCAGAAGAGGACCTGCTGGCCTGGGTCAGAAACCTTCTGTGGTTTCTGAAGTGCAAGGCCACCTCCCTCAGAGATGTTCACAGCAGGGGAGGCATCCTGTCAGTGGGCAGAGGGAGGGAGGGGAAACCACTGGGGTCTGTGCTATTAACTCCCCTGATGGATCATGGGACATGGGATGGTCTGCCTGCTTACTCATTTGTCAAAAAGCAGGCAGTGTTCTGTGTTCTCCTCTGCATACACCTGTTGCCTCTGCTCCTTAGCCATGCAGCTGGGGTTCAATGTCATCCCTAGGCTATGTAAGCTGCAGTGTCCCTCCAGCAGAAGCAACCACACAGAACAGTACTAGACCATGTTTTCAGTGAAAATGTTGCCAGTTTTAGGTCATAAGGCTGGATTAAAGGCGGGCAGTGGTGGATCATGCCTATAATCCCAGCACTTGGGAGGCAGAGGCAGGTGGATTTCTGAGTTTAAGGCCAGCCTGGTCTACAGAGTGAGTTCCAGGACAGCCAGGGCTACACAGAGAAACCTTTCTCAAAAAAACAAAAACAAAACCCAAAAAACAATAAAAGGCTGGATTAAAGCAAAGATCCAAACAAAACAAAACAAACAAGAAGAAAACACCCTATTCCTCTCTCCACATAACTCTAATAATAATAATACTTTAAAAAACTGACACTAAATCACAACGTAAGTCTAATTTAGAACAAGGTGCTGGTTTTAATCCAGTGATGACTTTTAAATACCAAATGATTTTAAAACTACATTCCCCATTTCTTTGGGTGGCTGTGCCTTGTGGTTTGACTCATGGCCCTTTGCTGTCAAGCTCATTAGACTGAACCACAAAGAATTCTTCATTTTGGGCTTCTAGGCCGTTATTGAAAAGTCCAAGGAGAGAGAAAGCAAGCAGCTTCGTGTCCTGCCTCTGCCTCCATCACTGAATGAGGTTTTCAAATGTTTTTCAGAGAAGTAAGAATAGTAGAATGTGTCTGCTCAGCAAGGGTTGGGATCAACCTGATGCATGCCAAGTGCTCGCATCCTAAGTATTAAAGCATCTTCCCCAGGCCTGGCTGCCATTCCGCAACAGTCATTCAAACACCTGTAAATACCTGCAGCATTACCAGTCGTTGGCAACATCTCAAGGAAACAGAGATAGGGAAAACAGCACTGACCTCCGTTTACAATCTAGAAACAGGTTCTTCAGCAAATGCAGGTGTCATAAATGGCTAGATTGGAGAGAGGACTATGGCAGCATGAGCACCCATCCTGATGGTGCAGAAACACCTCCATCATCAACACCGCTGCCTTTCCTCCATGCTCTCATCTCTCTGAAATAACAGCTCTCACTCAGCCGTGTGACACACAGTACATAGGGTGGTTTCGGGGAAGATGGAGAGGTTTTGCCTCAGAAGGTAACGTCTCTCAACAGATCCAGATGAAAAAGCTAGGCCACAGCAACTCTCAGGTAGCAGTGACTGTGGCTACATATCCTGAGGTCAGCGATGTCCTAGGATGTTAGACAGTGTGCACTGAATCAAGCAACTGGAGACGCAAGTGAGCGTGGAGGTGTCAGGGAACCACTGTGGATGGATGTTGCCGGCTTGCTTTCCAAATTTATCATGCCCAGTCTTTTCTCTACTTTATCTACTCAAAAACTGAGTTTTCGGGGATGGAGATGTCATGGTAGTTGAGCGCACTTCCTGTTTTGAGAGGACCAGAGTTTGGTTCTTAGCCCCCACATAAGGCAGTGCCCCGGCTCCATGGGCCTTCGGCCTTCTTCTGGCCCCCATGGGCCATGTGGCATACTCATACATACATGTGAATTTTTAATTAAAAAAATATATAGCCAGGCAGGCAGTGATGGCACATGCCTTTAATCCCAGCACTTGGGAGGCAGGGGCAGGTGGATTTCTGAGTTCGAGGCTAGCCTGGTCTACAGAGTATTTTGTATTTTGTATTTGAAAATACAAAAACAAAAACCAAAAACAACCCAAGAACACTTGCTCTTCTAAAGACCCCCAGGTTCGAGTCCCAGCACCCACACAGCAGCTAACAAACATCTATAAATTCCAGTTCCAGAGGGTACAGTTCCCTTTTCTGACTGGAGGTACCCAGACATACATGCAAGGAAAATACTCTGACTCACTGGCATGGCATGGAGAGACTGTTGTCATCTCCATCTTTCAACTCCAACTCTTTATCCTAACCTGTAATCCTTGGCTTCTCCATCCTCTCCACCTTCTCTAGTCATGCCTCCCTGTCCAGGAGTATCTACTGTACTTGCCGGTTCCCCGAGCACTCACCTTCCATTTATTGTGTATTGGTATTTAAACTGTTGTCTCCCAGCCAGAAACTCAAGTTCTCGAAACTTTTCATCCAATTATCTATGCTACCCTGAAATAGACTCGCACTGAGGTGCCACCTTCTGCATTAGTTTTAGATGTCATATAGATATAATTATTATTCATAACTTTGCTTAAAACTACAGAATAAAGCCGGGTGTGGTGGCACACGCCTTTAATCCAGGCACTTGGGGGGGGGGGAGGAATACAGAATATAAATCACCAATAGGAGCAGGTTAAAATTAATGACATCCCATAAATTTATGCTCAAAACAAAGCATTTTCAGTCTACTGGCCCCACAGTGAGTGAACCTTTCTGTTCCTATGATAGACTTTGAACATTCATCTTCCACACCCTTGTCCTCTGAAGGCTAGAAAAGTCCATTTCTTTTACCCACTGCAGTATAAGAGGGGAGGGCCACATGCACAAACAAAATAGAAATTAGAATTAGTTTATTTTTCTACTTAACTTTTAATAAATGAGAAGAAACACAGTAGTCTTGTCTCATATAGAACATTTATAGTACATAACAATCCATAAAGCCTCATGGTGAGGTAGGAACAGCTTTGGAAATAACACACAGTCATAAAACACACACAAGTTAGGGAAAAGGTTGCCGCACTCGAGTTCAAGATGAGCCCCATCAACTATGCCTGTGGCCCAGAGCACAGGCGGCAGTAGACAGGACCAACTCGAGAGCGTCTCAGAGAATCAGACACACTGACACCCCATTGTGCTGTTTCAAGGCAGACCCATATCATGGCCATTTGTGTCTTTTTATATAACCACATATCAATTCTATGTTACATTCTCCTCAGCATCTTTTTTTGCCTGACACTGAACCTTAACATTTTTGGTTTAAAAGTTTAAATTGATTAATATACAAAAGGCTCTTGTGCCAGTGAAAATGACTGCTAAATATTCCAGAGCTTGTTAGTAAAACAAAACAAGATCAGCATATACATACACATATGTATATATGCAGCACTGTATCAAAATAGTGTGATTACAGTCCCATTTTCCAGGTCGTGAAGCACTAGGGCAGTTTCGATTTCGAAGACAACAAAAGCCTTCTCCACTTTCCCAAGACCTCTTAACACTGTTAACCACTTAACTGAAATGCAGTACTAAAATAAACATTTCCTATTGCCAATCCGCTCTCCAGATTTGTGTAGGACTACCTTAAGACAGCAGGTTAATGACATTTTTTTGTTCAAATGGTATCTGCTTGTAAAACAGTAAAAACACTCAAAAACAGTTTACCTACCAAATACTTCACATTAGGTTTTCTTTTCCCTCAAAATTTTCAGGAACTCAAAATAACAGATGCTGACAAGACACACACATACAAACAGCCTCCCGAGACCCTCCAAGGTAAACTTGATGGAAACCCTCCCTGCTCAAATTATGCCTCTTAGGATAAAGGTACCCAGCATTTTGTTTTGGGTGTGAAAATACAGTAAAATGTTCCAGAATTGTTTTTCATGTTCTGGCTTGTCCATCTACAATGTAGATAATCCACCCCCAACCCCCCAGAAAAGAATTACTCCCACAAGGTAAAAGCTGACCATGGGAAAGCAAGTCCATTGTTCCAAGGCTGCACATGGCTTGGAAGGATCCTGTTTGAGTGTATGCTTCCTCACTCAGCTCCACACTGACCTGGCTCAAGTGAGAAGGAACCAGGGAAGCCTCCCCCTACCCCAACCCCCACCCCAACCCCCCTGCAGCCCTGACTTGGGAGAGGAAGCACATTTAAACAATGGGATAGTCCCCAAGAGGCCAAGGTAGCTCCTCATTTTCTTTCAAGAAATATGCTATTTTTGGAAAAGACACTCAAATCCCACAACATTTAAATATAAAAACATCTTTTCTTCTTAAAGATAATGCTAATATAGCTAAAAAATGGGTTAGAAAGTGCATTGTAAAGAAATAAATAATTCTCTAAAACCTCAAGGTGAGTTGGCGCCCATGGACTTTGCTGTAACAAACACCTTTGAAAAAAAAAAAAAAAGCCTACGGTACCACTTTTATACATAGAACCCACTTAACCCAGGCCACCACCACCTTAAAGCACTTCTGAAAATCAGACTGACACAGCCCTCCTCCCCATGACATAAACCTGCCCAGAGGTTCTGAAGGCCACCTCCTGGATGGCCTCCTGTACCCCTGTGGAAACACTGAACCCTTCTGCACAGTACCATCCGAGACAACTGGAGCTCCCGCTCACACCACTCACAGAGCTCTCAATTTCATGTTTTTTTTAAAAAACAAATGTTTTGTTAAAGTCAAAGTAACCACCTGCCAAGGGGTCAGATCACATATTAGTCAAGTATTATGTAGGTTGAAGGTTGGCCCAGTGTAGTAAATGTGAGCTTACAAACTATGTTCCAAAAATTACATTTCTTATCAGAAAACCCAGCTGTTCTTATGTAGGCCCATTGCCAGCAACAGGCTTATTACACTAGGGGAGCGACCATTCCTTAAAGTAACTGTCATACTCTAACACTTCCATTTTCAGATTATTAAGCAATGAATTATTTCAAATCCCAAAAGTTAACTTTCCCAAAAGTAGTCAGCTATAAAAGTTATTGAAGTAGTCAGAATACTTTGTTCCTAGAAAAATAGAGCTATACATAACTGATATTAATAATCACTCTTTTGAAGACAAAAATCTACATTTCCTTCACAAAGCATTAACCTTTCTGGAAAAAATAACTTAAAAATCTTCAAATGTCTGCGTTGGATTTGAAATCTGTGGCAATGGAGCAGCCGTGAATGACTTCCTGGGTGCAAAGTGCAGAGTCCTGCAGAGAAAGCACTTTGCAAGCCAGCATGCCAAGGCACGGTGGCTAAAGATCCAAGCCTTCCTCTTACTGGTTTTGCTTTCTAAAGTAATATCCAAATTGCATGAGCCATGTGATTTCATTTTTAAGTCACTGGCTCTTGGCTAAGCACACACTGTGTTGGCTGCCCATGAAGAAATGTATTCATTCCATCTGATGGGTCACTATGGAAGTTTCTTTAAGACATAATTTAAGATTAATAGTTTGCAGTTAAGGAGCCAAGACAAGCCTGCATTCTCAAAAAATACTCATGCATTTAGAACCATTTAACTCAATGTTGCTAATACCAGTCTTTGAAAGAAAGCAACACTGGCAAACATGTTTAGACTGACTTTGGTAGAATAAAGCCATTAGAGATTTTCAAGATACTTTAGAGCTATAATCAGCATTATTACTGTGAAGTAACGGACGTAGCTGTAGCTTGCCTTCCTCCCTGCTCTTAGCCCCTATATGCTCCACGATGTGTAACTACAACTCATCTTGTGAATTATCTCAGAGTTTACTAGACTATTCCTCAGCAGCAGAGAAAACAAAGTAGTAACTAAACTGACTTTCTGCTAAGAGTCATGACTCTGGAAATATGCTGCCATTATGGTCTGTTTATGATCTCAAAGGGCAAGCAACCATCCCCTCAAACATCAAAGGAGACAAACTTGATGATTTTAAAGGCCTAGCAATTATAATCCTAACAGATAAGATATAGCAATGGGGGGGGGGGGGGAAGAAAAGCAGAGAAATTCCAGTAACAATTTTATTTATCCCCCTAATTTTTATCATGGGAAAACCAGGAATCAAATTTCATTATGTCATATAAGATTTATACTTACTTTAAACAAAAATGTAACATAGTGTTAAAACTGGCTTTCAAACGTGTTCCAGCATAGCTGCACTATGCACTAAGAATCACAAGGCTGCAATGTAGCACTCTCTATTAGGCAGTTCCATTATGTTCTTACAAAAATAGAATTAAACTGTGCGACCAGACAAGGACTTCAATTACACTACTTGGCAAACTTAGTATTTCAATGGAGTCTATTTTCTCTTGCAGTTTAAAAGCAAAAGTCAAATATCACATCTTTTTCAAGACTCACAAAGATGATTCGGGCTGTTTGTTTGGCACGTTTTTAATCTCTATCACCACAGCAGGGAGACTGCCTTCAGCTTTAGTCCTCCTGGCCTTCTTCTCTAGATTCTCACTGAGTTCTAAACAAGAAATGCTAACTGTTGGCGCCTTCTCTGCATCCTTCCCAGAATGCACCTGTGGCCGTGTCCCGCAGCACTGCTTCAGGGCACACTGAGTTCTGCAGGCGAGCTCACACGGGAGCACACTTGACTTAGAGCCGACGCTAGCGAATTCAGGCTGGATGGTGGTAGCGTGGATTCCATGATTATGAAAGACATCTTTAATGGTCTTGGCCACCTGCATGTAGGAAGCGGGGTCCTCACATTTTATGTGGGCAGTGGCGATGATCCTGCTTCCCGCCAGCTGCCAGACATGTAGCTCATGGACTTCCTCAACGCCGTCAACGTCTCGAAGCTCTTTCACCAAGTGTTTGATATCGATTTGCTTAGGGACAGTTTGTAGAAGAATGAGAGCAGACTCCTTGAGCAATGGGTAAGTCGTGTACAGAAGTATACAAACCATTATAATACAAAGGGTTGGGTCTAGGTAGAGCACCCAGCATGGGCCAGCGTCACGCATCGGGGCCTGGGTGCTGTTAATTATCTCTACAGACGATTTGCAGGGATCAGGAAAACACGGGTTCGTACAAAAGTCGTCTTCAGTACAACCCTTCCAGTTAAAGTAAAAGACCAAGGCATTCACGACCACGATCACGGAGCCCAAGGCATCTCCAAGGACGTGCAGAAACACTCCTCGCATATTCAGCTGCCCAGCCCTGTTGTCTTCCGCTTCCAGATTGTCAGACTCCTGGATGAGATTCCCATTTACTTGTACATCCACTGGGTCATCACTTCTCAATTTTTCTGGCTCTACAACAAAACAATACAATTTTCACTAAGCACATTTAAAGTGTCCACAGAAACATCTTGTCTGGCAGTGAGTGAGTTTAAACTTGTTTCATAAAGCTGTGACAATGACAGTGTGCTGAGAGCAACCCACAGTGAGCTAGCCCTGGGTCCCGCCAGTACCCAACAGCGGAGAGTCCACTGTGTCACTGGGCTACTGCTCCTTGTTCCTTCCCACCTCTCACCTGCCCTCACTGCTGGGATGGGGTCGTGTAAACACTGCGTCACCTCTCTGAAACATACAAGAGAAACAAAACTCTAGGCAATCAGTAAGCATCACTGAAGGGATGTCCTCTGACAGGAACAAACCTGATGTGAGGGTCTCTGTCAGTGGCACTAGACAGACTGAGAAAAGCAGCTCTAACGTAAAATCATCGTCAAGAACATAAAACATAGCGTCTTTGTAGAAGGGTTCACAAACTGACAAATCAACAACCTGGGTCTATTGCTGGGGGTGCAGGCCTTGACCCCAGAGAGACATGCAGGAGGTAATCTGTGAGTTTGAGGCCGGCCTGTCCTACAGAGTGAGTTCCAGGACAGCCAGGGCTATCCTGAGAAACCCGTCTAGAGGAACCAAAAACAAACCAACAAAACAACCTGAAGCTATCAACAAAGTTGGAAGTCAACAATCACTAAGTAACCTGAAAGTTCCCGTCAGAGGGCACACCTGAGGAGCTTCTCTTTCTCCTTTCCCACGCACCACCTGAACTTCCAAACATGTTCCTATGCATTGGAGAAGGTAAGCTGCCTCCGTAAGTAACCTAACCAGATACAAGTGGCAAGAAAAACTGGAAGATACACACAATGTTAACATCGAGGGTGGTAGGTTCTTTCTCATTTCTTTTCAACACTTACCTTCCAAATTACCATCAAGCACACGTGCTCAAGATGAAAAACGCTCGTTAAAACCACGAGAGTAATACATCACCACTGGGTCGAGCACCATTATGCCAACCCGAGGAGGTGAGGGTGCAACGTGCCTTGGCAGGTCCCTAAACAGTGATTTTCCGGATTAGGTGGTCGGTTCAGGGAAACACACACTCCCGTTCACAAAGGCCGCCTTTAACCAGGGCCCACACACCCCCAGCACATCATTATCAAACTTGTTCAGTGGGCACGAAACCACCGCGCACCTGGGCGCGGGGCGTGGCACCCACCGCGGTCGCCAGGGGGCGCCTGTCCCGAACACTGTGGCGCTCACCTGCCTGGTCCGCCTTCAGCCCGTTGGAATTGCTGGTGTTGGCCACCAGCGTGTTGGTCTCCTCCTGGTCCGGCGCCCGGCCCGGCGGCGCGCCCGCCTCGACCCCCGCGCGGCCCGCCTTGCGCGCGCCCTTGGCGAGGTGGCCGTGGCCGTGGCCGTGCGAGTGGCCGTGGCCCGCGCCCTGGCCCTCGCCGCTGTGATGGTGGAACAGACAGAGCCCCAGCACGTTGACCAGCAGCCCCGCCACGCCGACGCTCAGCACCACGAGCGGCTGCTGCATCTCATGCGGCTCGATGAAGCGCTCGACGGCTTCCAGCAGGATGGCGAAGCACAGCCCCGTGAGGAAGATGGCGTTCACCAGTGCGCCCATCACCTCAGCGCGGATCCAGCCGAACGTGTTCTTCTGCGTGGCGTGAGTCCTCCGGGCGAAGCGCTCGGCCACCAGCGCCACTACGAGCGCCAGCACGTCCGACAGCATGTGGAAGGAGTCGGACAGCATGGCGAGCGACGCGGTCACCCGGCTCACCACCACCTCCAGCACCATGAACATGAAGGTCAGCAGCAGCATGCACAGCAGCCGGCCGCGGTTGCGGCCCCAGCAGCCCATGGCGGCGGCCTGAGGCTCGGCGCTGACGCGGGAACGGGAGCGGCGCTGTGGGGAAACCGCCGGCCGCGCAGCTACTCAAGCGCCGGCGCTCGGCTGGGCTGGCGAGGCGGAGGGCGCGGCGGGCCACTGCGTGCCGAGGGGCTGCCGAGCATCGGACCGAAGCGCTCGGGAGACGGCGTCCGCGGCGACTGCGCTCGGCCCGGAGGCGTCCGCCGTCTTCGCCCCCCCTCCTTTGCAGACGGTTTACAAAAAAACTTTGCTTTGCACTCGGAACCCCCGTTTTCACACGGACCCGAGCGTGACAAGGCCCCGGTGCCCCGCCCCCCAGGCCCGGCTCGCCTCCCCATTGGCCAGAGCTGCCTCACGACAGCCCCGGCGTCCCGCCCTTCCTCGGCCTCTATTGGCTAGCGCGGCGGAGGGGCGGGAGGGGGCGGGGCGCGGCCGCGGGAGCTGGGGGCGGGGCCTGTGCACTGGGGAGCCGGGCGTGGGCCGGGGGCCGCGGCCGGGTGCAGCGGCGGGCGGTACGGGGGAGGGTGGGCGCGGGCCGCGTGCAGCGGTGGGCAGGCGGCAGGGCGGTGGCGCCGAGCCCTGGGGCGCAGTGAGCAGTTGCCGCTTCCCGCGGTGCGGGTTCCGGGCCGCGGTTCCCCTTTGCCGGCCCGGCCGCCCCAGACTTTGATCCTGGGAGCTGGGTGCACGTGGGGGCGGCTGGGTGACAGGTCGGCGCCCAGGAGGGGCGGGGAGTGTGGGCTGTGCGGACGGCGGCGGGGGCGCGGCCGCGGCCGAGTGAGGAGCTGAGTTAGGAACTGGTTGCTAGCAGCACAACCTTAGCCTCAGGAACACTTTCCATCCAGGGGTCACCCGCACGGCCACCCCCCACCCCTCCCCAGGGCAACCGTGTGAAGTCAGCTTGTCGCTGACACTCTTAAAGTGTGGAGTGCTGACTTGGGGCGGGAGCCTGCTGCGTGACTTGGGCAAGTCACCTAATCTCGCTACACCTGTTTCTTCATCAATACAGGGAAGGGTTGGGCAAGTGGAACTCTTCTGCTTCCTTCTAGCTAAAATTCCAAGGCTCTGTGATTTCACACTATTTATAGGTTTTTAAACCTCCGAACCCTTGTGTGGGCTGTTTGGAGGGGGAGGGGCGACCAGAATACAAAAGAAGATGGTGGGGAGGCACGAGGAACCAAACACCCTTGCTGAGTTGGCTAAAACTCTATGGAGTTCGTCCTCCAAGCGAGAACAGTGGATGTGTGCACATCTATGTGGGTAAAGCCCCCCACACCCCAATGGAGGCTATAATCATCAGAGAGGCCTCTGTTGAGTCGCCAAACCTGCCTTTCGAAGGACCCTCTGGGTACCAGCTATTGCATTGAGATATTCATGGCCCACTGTGTTCTTTTGCATGAAAAAAATTTCCTTTTGGCTTTTCTGAACAGTTTCTGTGAGTAAACCCTGGCTGTGCTGGAACTCCCTCTTTAGACCAGGCTGTCCTTGAACTCAGAGATACAGCTGCTTCTGCCTTCTGAGTGCTGGGATTAAGGTGTTCGCCACCACCGCTCAGCGGAAAATCCTATTCCAAGATTGCCTCTCACTTTGTACACCTTGTTCTCATCCCAGCACCCAGACTGGAAAGCTAGGCGGGTAAGAGAATAAATAGAACCTGGTGACGGACTGGGTATTGGGCGGCAAGAGAGCTAAAGGGGAGGATTAACAGGTATGTTTCGAAGCCGGTGAGGGAAATCCTGCCTTAAGTGGCATTTCTTGGGAAATGGGAAAACAGTGAAATCCACTTTGAGATGCTGAATTTGAATAAGCATGATAGCAGGGCTTAGATTGGACTCTGGAACTCCAGTAGTCACCCCATGCGCACAAAGTGGGAAGCACAGCTTCAAACTTTCTCCCAGCCTGCCTATATAGAAGTCTAAATTTGGAAGGCACTTAAAGTATCCTTAAGTCACTGGGCAGCTGGGGACCGTTTTGCCTCCTACAATGGCCCTTTATTGAGACAGATTCCTTTAAAACAGTGGTTCTCAACCTTCCTAATGCTACCCTTTCATTGCTACTTCACAATGATTTTGCTACTGTTACGAATCTGAATGTAAATATCTGTTTTCCAATGGTCTTAGGCAACCCCCATCTCCCCATGAAAGGGTCCTTTGACCCCCGAAGGGGTCGTGACTCACAGGTTGAGAACTACTGCTTTAAACACTAGGTAAATAATAAGGCAGGTTTCCCTTGCCAACTGGGTCTTGCCCCCACAGGGACTAAACAGACCAGCCTGGAAGATGTTTGAAGATGTTTCACCATAAAAACCATTTCTGCTTCCGACAGCAGCCACAGCTGAGGAGGCTGTCTCACATTCAAGCTGTCTCCCAAAAGGCTGCTTTATTCCCTCATCGCCTGGTAGAGGGTGGGGCAGCACAGCCCCAAAGTGTAGAGAAGTCACAATGGCCAGCCAACTCAACTTGCCTGATAATTTTCACATCCACGTTGATTAAATCTAGCACACTTTACTTTTAGGTACTGTACACTCCACCCTCTGAACTTGACACTCCTGGGGGGAACTCCTGGTAGAATCTTGGAGGATTGTGAAAGCCCCAGACCTGAACAGATATTGTCAAAAATCAGTGTAGCTGGGTGTGGTAGTGCTTGCTTTTAATCCCAAAGGCAGGAGAATCTCTTGTGAGTTAGAGGTCAGCCTGATCTACACAGTTTCAGGACTGCCAGGGCACATAGACTCTACTTTAAAAAAAAAAAAAAAAAAAAGTAAGACCAAGAAGATGGCTCGGCTGCTAAAGGTGCTGCACAGAGCTGGTGGCCTGAGTTTTCCGCATGGCGGAATGAGAGAGCTGACTCAAGTTGTCCTCTGACTTACACAATGCTTTTTGGTTTTTTGTTTGTTTGTTTTGTTTTAAGTTTTAAAAATCATTGTATAAAGTTGGGCCTTGCCTGCTAAGACCCAAAAACAAAACACCACAGACCATGTGAGCATGAGAGTGCATTTGACGTCAGCTGACCGTAAGTCATGTCCAGTGTTCAATCTCAAGGGAAAACACGGGGCAATGGGCTTGTTTATGCTCTTGTGTCTTTTGAAAAACACTTGAGTAGTTTCTACCTATAAACCAAAATCTCCAGCAATACCGGGAGTGCCAAGGTTTGATATTTGTTTAGCTGCCCCTAGAGGAATAAGCAACAGAACAAAGAATAACTAGGAACCATGCAGCACTAAAACTCAGGAACAGCACAAAAGGTCTCTGTGGTCCAAGGGAAGCTGGTAAGGACCCCTGGAGCAGGAAGTCCAACCATGTGCAGAGACCTGCCCAGCCACAGCTGGGAGGGTCTAGTGTTTATCTTCCTTGGTGGAACTGAAGGTTCTCTGGTGAGGCTAACAATAGAGAAAATTTTGTTTTGTTTTTTTCAGGAATAATGAAAATGGGGCCCAAGTTCTGCAGTCATGGCAGGAAGGTAAGGCAGCAGCACCCATATAGCAAGGCTTACGAGGAGCGTTTAGGAGCTCAGGCGTATTGGCCTGACTACTCTGGAGGCTGAGGCAGGAGAGAGTTCTAGGTCTGCATGAACCACAGAGTGAGTTTGAGGCTGGCCTGAATGACTTGAGAAGAAACAGTGAGGAGAGAAGGTTGGATGTGGCTTGACGGTGCACTGCTCATCTACTGCCATTAGGCTGTGGTCCCCAGCACCACAAAAACAAGCACCTATGGATTTGGGGTTACATTTATCTGTAGGCACACATGAATGTAGGGGTCCAAGGACAACTCCGATGATTTGGTTCTCTCCTTTTACCATAGGACTCCAGGGACTGAACTTGGGTTGTCAGTCTTGGTGGCAGACTTCTTTACCTGCTGAGCCAGCTTCATCACCTTGTGCTTTAGGTACTGTGCTACTTAACAACAGAGGCAGAGACAGGTGAAGGCTCAGGTATCTTAAAGATGGAATGCTCACATTTCTTTGGTCATGGTTTTTGTCTTTTGTTGTTCTTTATGGTTTTTTGTTTTGTTTTTGGTTTTTGTTTTGTTTTTTGAGACAGGGTTTCTCTGTATAGCCCTGGCTGTCCTGGAACTCACTTTGTAGACCATGCTGGCCTCGAGCTCAGAAATCCACCTGCCTCTGCCTTCCGAGCACTGGGATTAAAGATGTGTACCACCCCTGCCCGGCTAGCCTTGTATTCTTGATCCTCCTGCTGCAGCCTCCCAAGTACTGAGATTACAGACATGAGCCATCACATCTGTCTTCCGTAGTCTTTTTATTCTTCAGGTCTAGAGGTCACAAAGCACAGAGGACATGTTTTCAAGAGAATTTTTGTCAGGTATGGTGGTTCAAGGCCAGCCCTGGACTTACCATATCCTCTTCTCAAAAATTTAAAATGAAATAATCAAAGCATTATTTTAGGGGAATGTAGCTCAGAGTTCTTGTGTGGCACACATGGGTTCAATCTGCAGAATAGCATAAATTTAGCTCGGTGGCACATGCCTGTAATCCCAGAGACCAAAGGGTCAGAAGTGCAGTGTCATCTGTAGCTACATCTCATGTGTGAGACCATCCTGGGCCCTTAAAAATAAAAAAGGAAAAAAAGAAAAGTTCTTGTGTGTCCGAACAAGCTAGTAGACATCCCCGAGTCTCCTTACCATATCTTTTGGGTGAGGGATGCTTGACTTTGGGACCGGGGAGCTCAGGATGGACTTTTGGGCCTCCTGTATACTAGGAAAGTGCTATACCACTGAGCTACAATGTAGTGAGATAGACTTATCATGTTGTCCAGGCAGCTGTGAACCTTCCACCTCAGCCTAAGTAGCTGGGAATTTAGACCTGGCACCTGGCCTGGCAAGGTGGCTTCATTATTGGGGACAAGGAGACAAAGTGACCTGGTTAACACTCTTGGGTGGGGCCTTTTGAGTCACTTCTCCTTGGAGTGTGTGAATCCAGGGCTGAGTTTTCAATTGATTTCAGAAACTAAACCAACCCACCCCCTCCCCTCCCCATTTCTCATTCAATAAACTGAAACTGTCTCAGGACTGAGGACAGTTGATCAGCCAGCCAGCTCCTCAGCTAATGCTCTTGGCTACAGTATTTGCTCCTGGACCACAGCCTCCTGATTCTCTTCTGGTGGAAGGCTACTTGAAAGGACAGGGGCGTGGGGAAGAGGGTCCTGGGGGAGTGGAGCGAGACTTCTGTGGAGGGCAGCCTTCCCAGACTCTCTTCTAGGTCATAAAAGTCCCCTGCAGTCCCCGCCCAATGCTGCCTTCCTGTTCCCAAGCTGTAGCTGCCGCAGTGATCCCAGGAATGGTGGCACAACCTTCAACCTTAGCTCTCAGGAGGCTGAGGCAGTAGGTCTCTGTAAGTTCGAAGCCAGCGGGATCTACACAGAGAGCTCCAAGTCAGCCAAGGCTACACATAGAAACATTGTTCCAAACAAAAAACAAACTCCAGGTATGGACACCAAAAAAGTATCCTCCACCCAGAGGACACCCAGATTGACACTCAGGATCAATGGCCGAGCTGTCCTCTCCATCTTTGGGACCAGCCTTTCCTACTGCCACAAATCCAGCCTGTGCACACTCTGTCCCTTCTCCTGGGATGCTCTTCCACCCCTGTCCCCAGTGAATCTCAGACATCCTTGGTTGTCAGCTAAAGATGCCTTACTGGGCTGACCCCTGATCCTCTGACCAGGCCATCCCTGGAGGACAGTGCTTCGTGTCTTGCTCTCTCGTCTGTGCTTAGCAAAGACACACTGTTTGATGCTAAGCTGAAGACTTGGGATGGGTGTAGCTTGACACTACATACATAATGCTCAGCTCAGCATGGCATGACCGGGTACGACCAAGCCGTGTGCCAGTCATGCCAGCAGTTATCGATGTGCAGACAGGAGGGCCAGAAGTTCAAAGTTATCCTTGGCTTTATAGTTCAAGGCTAGCCTGGCCTACATGAGACCATGTCTCAAACCAACCAACCAACCAATCAAACAAGGATCAGGAGCTGTGCTAGGTGGGCGCTCTGCTGCCACACTCCAGCCCCACACTGCAGGCTTTCCACAGCTTCCTCTATAGTGCTGATTGATTGTTTTTTGATTCAGGACAAGGCTGTGAATTTGTGAGGCAGAATCTACAAGCAATGAATGAGTGGAGAGCCCATGCAGCTAAGAAATTTGTTCCATGCCCCACAGCTTGTGACTGTGGGACTCTGTGGACATGAAGCCTGGCTTGTAACTTCACACCTTCATTGGGGTAGCAAGCTGGTCTGAAGCTCAAGACCACATGAAGCCCTACAGAGTCTGCTTCTCCCTGCTTCCTGTTCCTCTACACCGCTGGCTCTGTGAGTCTTTCGTTAATTTGTAATTACTATAAGCACTAAGGGGAGGTGGCCTACTTGCTAGTGACACCTCTCTTTAACAGGTCACTCCAAGGTCTGATTCTCTAGTGACGCATTCCAAAATTGGGTCCTCTTTACATATAGTTCTGTGGGGTGAATTAGTGCCATGTTCTGCCTGCTGCTTTGGTCAGTGTAACCACTACCTGTGGTTTCTTTGACAACCTGGATGTCTTCCAAAGAACTTGATGAAAATGCTGTCATTTCCACCTTTAGCATACACCAGAGTCACTTGGGAACTTGCTAGGATGCAGGTTCAGGTCCTGAAGGCCTACAGTGGGGCCTGGGAGCCTGCGTTTCCAGCTCGTGGTGTCTGTAATCAGCTGCATTTTGTGTCTCTAGAGTGTAAGCTCACAGCAGCATTTTACTCTGAAATGCTACCTTGTAGCCCAGGCTACCTTGTAGTCAAGTGATTCTCTTGCCTCTGTTTCCCAAGGAGCTGAGCTACATGTCTGTGCTACTCTGCTCTGCTCATGAGCTTCCTGCCAATCCCCAAAGGGAGATATTGTATGGTGTTAACTTATTCCCAGGGGGAAATGCCCTTAACTTTAAACTTTGCTTCCTTGTGCTTACTTCATACTCATCAGCTGTGTTTTAAGATGAGCAGGTATTGCTTTTATATTCAAATGTTAAACAAATACACACCTTACCCTTGTTAAGAAGGGACTCCTTAAAACTGGTGACATTCTAGGTGGCTTACATGTGCCAGAGAAAAGTTAGCACTTTGGGATTTTAAACATTTAGGGGGTTGGTGAGATGGCTCAGTGGTTAAAGGCACTTGCTACCAAAGCCCGACAACCTGAGTTCACTTAACCGAATCCACACACGCAGTGTCGCATGAACTGCCACTCCCAGATTTAAATAATTTCCTTTTGAGCCAAGGGCATCAGTAGTGTGAGAAAACAGATGCGAATTGAGAGTGACACTTCTCTCTGTCCGTCTAATTCTGAACAAAGTCCTGACCACTGCCGCTCTTTCTACAGACCACACCCTGCAGGCCCCTTGTCTTGTTAAGGTTTTATTGCTGTGAAGGGACAACATGACCAAGGCAAATCTTATAAAGGAAAACACTTAATTGGGGCTGACTCAGTTTCAGAGGTTCAGCCCATTGTCATCATGGCAAGAAGCATGACAGCATCCAGGAACCGAGAGCTCTATATCTTGACCCAGCAGCAGCCAGGAGAAGACTATAACACACTGGCCAGATTTGAACATATATATGAAGCCTCAACATATGTGAAGCCCAACCTCCACAGTGACACATTTCTTTGTAACAAGGGTATACCTCCTCCAAATAAGGCTACACCTCCTCATAATGCCACTTCCCATGGGCCAAGCATATTCAAACCATCTGTTGGCTTCAAGGTTTGTTCCATCATGAATGAGGTCAGAGGTGACCATCTCACAGCCTGCAGGGACACACTGGTTGGTCCATGAAGCATCATTGCCTCTGACATGCCCACCATCAAGACAAAGGTGACTCCCTAGGCAGTCATAAGGAATACTAGTGCCAGCCACACTGGAGGAAATGAGCCCATGTTGTCCCTCTCACTTGCCTCTTGGTGTGCCATGTAGAAAGACACAGAGCTACCCTTGGTGGGAGAGGGTCCACTCCATACATCAGGGTGACAGGAAAGACACACTTCTGAGACAAAGGGGGATGGACATTCATAGCAGTCTTGTGAGCCTTCCCTAGAAGGCCCCATTGTCCTCCAGTAATCTCCTTTGTACCTGGCCTCTCTCTACCATTTCCATACACCAATCTAGCAGTATCTAAGGATAACTCTTGTCAACAATAGACTACAAAGAAATGGGGATTCCCCCAAGAATCTCATGCCGAGAGAAGGAAAAAGTGTCCATCAAAAGAACGTGTCTCCTGGAAAGAGTCTTGCACACAGTTGTGACAACTTATCAGCCCACATCACAGGGCTGCGTGAAATCTCAAGGACAGCACAGTGGTAAGCAGGGTCCCACCTGGACTGGGACTGCAGATGCCCGGGCCTCCTATGTAAGTATTTGTTCTGTTTGTTTTCCGAGACAGAGTCTTTCTATGTTATCACTGGAGTACCGGCTGGCTCCTTAAGGCATGTGTCACTGCACGGTTTAGATTTTAGTTATCATTAGCAGATCATATTTTTTTCTTTGCTTGTTTCAATATTTTTTTTCTTTTTTAAAAAAGATTATATTTATTTTTTATTTTATACAGATGTGTTTTATCCAAATATGTGCCTGCATGCCAGAAGATACCATTACAGATGGTTGTGAGCCACCATGTGGTTGCTGGGAATTGAACTGAGGACCTCTGGAAGAGCAGACAGTGCTCTTAACTGCTGAGCCATCTCTCCAGCCCCCGGTATTATTTCTTTTTAACCTCATGTTTTATAAGTGTCTAGCATAGTACTTTGCATTTAAAAAATGAATGAAGCCTAGCATGGTAGCACACCCCTTTAATCCAGGCGCTCTTAAGAGGCAGAGGCAGTTGGAGCTCTGTGAGTGAGGCCAGCTAGGGCTACATAGTAAGTCCCTGCCTCAAAACAAACAAGCAAATGGAAATAATTGAATAACTGTATAGGTGAATGAGTGAATGAATTAATGAGTGATGAGAATCCTGTCCCTATCACCTGCACTGACCGCACATCCTTGCTGTAGCTTTTCCTAGCCACCCCTTTGGAATACTTGTGACTGGCATTTTGATCTGTTGCCCTGAGACACATTGCTTTCCTGAGCTTCTCTCCCCTTCCCAGAGTTTCTTGGGACAGGTGGGGGAAACCTTTTATCTTTGTGTGTCCACAGGGCCTAGCACCCAGTAGTGAATCAAATATACAATGGCAGTAATCATCCTGTTGACAGAAGCTGTTCACTAGTGTCTCCCAAGCCCCAGGCAGAGTGTGTCCTTGCTGCTGGGTCACCTGCCCTCCCATACTGCCTCAAAACCTGTTCCCAGTACACTTCAAATACAAGCTGCAAAATTGGGTTACACACACTATCCTTCTGATGGGTGGATGAGTAAGTTAAATAAGATTCCTCATTTCCCATTTGGGAAGCAGAGCCAGATGGATTCTCATTTGAGGCCAGTCTGAACAAGTTCAAGGACAGCCAAGGCTACACAGAGAAACTCTCCTTCCTGGCACACTGAAGTGTTGGTTTTCCTGGTGGCTCTGTATGGTTTCTGTTGCCAAGCAATCTCTGATAAGTTGTTGATATTTGCTGAAGTGCTAACCAGAAGGCCGCTAAGCCTTGAGCTTCTAGAGACAGTGATTGGAGACATGGCTCCATGCCAGGCATTCTCCCTGACCATCCAAGAATTCACTGTGTGACCACCACCCCGGAAGATGGTGTCAGGGTGATTGAAAGATAAAATGTCTTATCAGGACATACAGATGGCCCTGATTTATGATGGTCTGACTTGGGATTTTTCTCCTGACCATGCAGGCATTCAGTAGAAACTATACTCTGATTTTCTGACTTTGATATTTCCTCACACTCAAAATATGCAGCATTGTACTTTGAACTGGCCTTTAAGCCATGTTCCTCGGAGGGTCAGCAGCCAGCAGCCAGCAACCTCTCCTTGCCGGAGCAGAATCCTCAACAAAAGCCGCTTAAGGCAGGAAGCATCTGTTGTGGCGGCAGCTGGAGGGTGCGGTTCATCCTAGCAGGGAAGACCTGGCAGCAGGAGCTGGAGGCCTTGGGGCCAGGAAACCAAGAGCGTCTTCTCAGTGCTCAGCCTGCTGTCGTCCAGGGCGCCAGCCTGTGAGGTGGCATCGGCCCACCTTTACCAAGTCTTCTAGAAACTGTCTCTCAGGCATGCCTAGAAGTTCGTTTCCATGGTGATTCCAAACATGTTGAGATTCCAAACATGATGGTCAAGTCAGCCACCACAGATGTGTTAATTATATTTTACGATGTTTCCAATTTACGGTGAGTTTATTAAGGGTAGGTCAAAGACCCTCCGTATTCCGAAATTCAGAAGATTTGTACCCAGGTTTACCTGTTGTTGGGTTTTCTCCCATTGGCTTTGGCTTTTGTGCTTCCTCCTTTGTCCTTGAGATAGGCCCTTGCTGTGCAACCCCAGCTGTTCCAGAACTTGCTAAGTAGACCTGTCTGTCTTTGAATTTGCTGCAATCCTCTTGCCTCTGTCTCCTGAGAGCTAGGATTATATAGACACCGTGCTCACTGCGTCTTTGTCTCTTGAAGGATGTGAAGCAAGTCACGCAGGAAAGAACCAACTCTCCAAAGTTATCCTCTGATGTACATACATACGTAAACACACACACACACACACACAAACACACACACACACACACACACAAACACACACAAACACACACACATGTAAACACACACACACACACACACAAACACACACACACACACACATACACACACACACACACAAAACATAATCCAAAGCCAAACACCTTGATATGCATCTCAGAAAAATAGGGCTATTCTGATACATAGCCATAGTACATTTTTGCCTGCTTTATAAGTTAGGATGTCATTGTCTGTAAACCCAGTGGCTCTAACATCTTCTTAACACTGCCCCCTCCAAGGCGATTACCTGCCTCTCCCCTCATTTTGCTTAGAACATTCCCATAGCCCCCCTTTTTTGTTCTTTATAATGTTGACATATTCTTAAGAATATAGTTCTTCTCATGTTTTGGGGGGAGGCAAGCAGTAACATCATTAGCTTGAGGCTGGAGTGGGCTAAAAGCATGTTCCAGAAGCACCTTCCAGGCCCACATCAGCTACATAGTAAGAGCCTGTCTCAGGAAGCCAAGGTTGGAGTAGGGCTCAGCCGTGTTGCACTTGCCTCTCACACACAGGCCTCAGATTGATCCCCAACACCACAAGATCAAATAAAAGCCCATCTGCTCCGTCTGATGCTTTGTTCTCTCGGTTGGGATATTGCGGAAGTGGAGTCCTGTTCTGTTTCTGGGGGCATCTGACCTGGGAGCAAGTGACATCCACCTGTCCCTTCCCAGAAGCGCATCCTTTAATCTCTCTCTCCACCCATTCCACACTCGCCCAGCTCCTTTACCATATAATTATTTTCTTTCATTTGAACTGAGAAGCCGTCTCTGGGTAGGTACTGTTAAGACTACGAAAATGTATTATCCACCAACATTTCCTCTCACACTCGGTGTGGGAAATGAGCCCCACCCGGCTCCATCTTCACGTTCTTGCGCTGCCTGCCTCAGTGTTTGCCAGTGTCCTGGAAGCAGGAGCTCACCACACCCCCACTAGTTTATTTCTTGGTCTCAGTGGTTTACAGTTCATCTCTGCTTATTTGGGGCCTGTGGTTGCTGATTTCATGAATGTTTCTGGATTTTTGACTGAATGATGCAACTGAGGTGGCTGTGGTGATTCTGTCCACCCTAGCGTGGCCAGAGAACCCGCAACAACAGCTCGAAGGACTTCGGAAAGATGACATTGATTCTGGCTTTCCTGTTTGTAACCAATGGGTTGTGGGTAGGCTGTGCAAGCTTCAGTTTCCCCGACGGTGTCGGTGTGAGAATACTGGAGTTTACCATCCAGACTGAACAAGATAACGTTTGTGTTTCGGAGAATGACTGATACACCAGTACCTCACAGGTTCTGTTCCTAGTGTGATATGGTTCATGCATGAACCAGGTCATCTCTGCTGTTGTTGCAGCTCCCTATTGCTCACAGCCACCATTGAAAAGTACCCCCAAACTCACTCAGGTCTGCCCCTTTCCTACAGCTGGGTTAATCCAGAGATAACTAGCCTGGCTGCTTTTTTTCAGAGAGCATGGGTATGAAATAGAGAGGCAAATGGCTCACTCCTGGCTACCCAGGAGGGGTGCCTCATTTCTGGAAACACACCTAGTCCAGCGAGCGCATTCTCTGTCACCATCAAGGGCTGCTTACACCCCTCTCTTCTTTTCCTGGTGACGGGTGTTACTCTGAGGCGCTCACGCTCGCTCGCTCGCAGTGGGAGAACGTTCTCTGCGTGACTCATCCTCATTCCAGGATAACGTGCTCTACTTTCGTTCTCTGCCTCCCACTCAGTTTCACATCCCTCTTTGGAGCCTCCGGACCCTCTGTGCCCCATCTGCCTCCCACGCCCATCCCCGCCCTCTTCTGCTTTGGTCCTTGCTCCAGACTGCTGCACCATCCTCAGATTCTACTGCCTGCACTGGGAGGAGTCAGGTTTATGGCAGAGCATGTGTGTTGCTGAGAAGCCTCTCTGATTCACGTTGGATATAGCACGAAGGTGTACAAGGAGAAGTGTCTGTCTGTGTGTCCAGCATCCTGCAAAGGCCCAAGTACCGAAGCAAAGCAAAGAGCTCCAGGCACCCCAGTTTCATTTCATTTCCTCCAAAGCCCCTGGGAATTCTGAGCTCCCGGGGTTGCTGGTGAGCAGAATCAGACTGGGAAAAGCCATGCCAGGGGCTCAGCCTAGGGATGTGATCGTTGTGCCAAGATCTCCAGTTTCGTGTTTTGTTTCTTCTGAAACATGCTCTGACCTGTATAATTTGATGTTACTCACATCTAAATGCTAATAAAACAACTGAAATATTTGCAGATGAGGGATGTGATAATTCATTTCAAAATTATCCAGGGGGTAGAAGAGGGGGAAAGGGTGAGGGTGGGGGTCTGGGGACCAAGCCAGGTTAGTAAGACCCTGATATATGATGAAGCTTTTTCTAGGATCCAAATGATGGATGGTAATGCTTAGCTTGCTAGTTTAGATCCCTTTGTCTCAGACATTTTCCATTTCCTTTCTTATAGTTTGGTGGGTTTTGCTCTGCCCCTTCAGAATCTGACTTTGCTGGGAAGCTGGCCTAGGCCACATACTTCTTAACAAATAGCCTAGCTACTGCGTTAATCCACTAATTGCAGGATTCTGTGCCTTGTCTGCCTCCCATACCCACCCCCACCCCACTTTGCTTTGGCCTCCTTGTCCCAGACTGTTCACCATCCTCACTTAAGGTCTTCTCCGCCATTCAGAATGTCTGCTTCCTTGCTTTAGCCTCTGCTGTGAACTATGGCTGTCTTATACCCCCACTAGGCTGGATGCTTCTCTTTACGTTTGTTTATTTGGTGCTGCTGGGAGCTGAACAAGGCCTCATATGTACTAGGCAACTCATCCTCTACTGAGCTACATCTCTGTCTGGCATATTTTAATTTTATTTTAAGAAAAAGTCTTGCCAAGTTGCGCAGGCTGGTCTCAAACCCGCAATCCTCCTGTCTCAGTGGTGTTAGCTGGGATTACAGGCATGCAGTACCCTATGCTATTCTGAAAATTTGTTTTTGTTTCCCTCCTTCATCTCCTTCATTTCTTCCTCTTAGTATTTCTCCTGGTCCTCCACTTTCAAGGGAGAGCTTTAGGTTTATACTTTGAGCTAAAAACCCTTTTCTGCCTAGAGTACAGTGGGACACAGTAAACACTTGAAGTGTGCTTGTGTAACAAACAGGTGGTAGGTTTGTCCAGCTTTCTTTCTTTATGGCTCTTTTGCATAGAGTTTGAAATATTGCATTTTACCTTTGGGAAAACTGGCTTTAAGACAAATTCTTTTGCAGTTCAAACGATTCATAGTAACAGTTCAAACGCAACTGTGGATAGTTTACCCCCAAAGAAGGCTCCACAAAGCAAGCTCCGGTGTGTGGGAATCACCTCAGAACTCAGCTCTCTTCCCCCAGCAAGTTCAGCCAAAGAAGGTGGGAGGGTGGGAAAATATCAAGGAAAAAGTGGCAGTTGTGTTTAAAATTTGGCCCTAGCCACTGAAGAGCTTTACATCTCGGACCTGTCCCTGCTGGTTCAGTGCAGGCCAAGCTCCACATTCAAAGAGGGTCTCCTTTAGCTGTGGTTTGCTTGTTAGTTTCCACACATGCTGCTCTTTCGAAATGCTTTGAATTGGTGCTTTTGAAGATAGGGGAAGAACCACTCTGAAGGCAGCAGTTTCAGGCAGGTCTGCCATCTTCCTCCCACTTCAGAATGCCATGAGCTGACCCCAAGGGCCAGACCTCCACCCATCAGCAGCAAGTCCTTTGCCTCAGAATCCTTTCACATAATAAACACAGGGTCTGAAAAGCCCCTCCTGTGAGCCCCAGCCGTGTACCCTGAAGCTCACTGTGGCCTCCGACGCTGTTTCTCAACTCAGAGAGGGTGGATCAAGGAAGCACGTTTGTCTGGCATTGCGGCCATGCATAAAAGAGTCCACGTAAAGAAGTGTCCGCTCTGCTCGCTGCAGCACCACAGAGCCTGCCCAAGCTGGTAGTCTCGGCCTTCTCAGGAGCTGCCTGATAGAACAAACACAAGATCTCCCGCCAGAGAGACCCTGTCCCTCTTAAGCCCTGGCTGGGAGGATAGAAAGAGTAGCCAGCAATGGAAAGTTGGGAATAGGAGGAGGGCGGAGGTGTTCAGGGGCCTTTGCTCCTAGACAATCATTATCTTTGGAGAGTTTTATTGTCCATCTACAGGGAAGCAAGTGACCCAGTGGCCTCTTGCCGTCTTCTAGTGTTCTGTCCTTTGATTCTAGGAGCTTGGCAAGTTTCCACTTTACTCCATTGGTACTCTGAACTCCATGACTGTGATCTTGGTCGGGCTTTAATCGCCCCGCCCCTAATTTCCTCTACTGCCAAACACAGATGGCAGTGATGGGTGATGAGCCCCAAGTGCCAGGAAGCTACAAGACTCACGGTAGCCCAACTTCTACTAATGAAGGTGCCACTCTAGGACTTTGGTGATACTGGGATGTTGTGAGGATCAGCCTGGCATGGAGAAGCCACATGAGAGTTTTCCAGGATGTCCAGGGTGACACAGCCCAGTGTTCTTTGTGGTGTTCCTCTCTGCCCCACCACCCCACCCCACTGCACCCCCTAACTGCTTTCAGTAGAGATAGATTAAACAAAGGCGGATCTGTACAATTCATCCTCCTTTCCCAGTTCCATTCACTTAAAAAACAAAAACAAAACAAACAAAAAAACCAGGATCTCACTGTGTAACGCAGGCTGGCCTTGAACTCACAGGGATCCTCCTGCTGAGTGAGATTAAAGGCATGTGCCCCAGGTCCATCATTCATGGATGTTTGGAGCTCCTTGGGATAAAATCTGAATTTCTCACTCTTGCTCCTTCCTTCACTGGTTCACACCAAGGCAAGCCTCCAGTCCACCATGTTACCCAGAAGTCTGGGTATGTTCTGTCTCTCCCCAAGTGCTTAGGTTTTGAGTGATATTGTAGGACATGTCTCCTGCTTTGGGTTAGGACATCAGCACAGACATCTCTATGGAACAGAGTAGCATAGAGGGTGAGTTATTTTTCAATGGAGGCTTCAGCTGACCCTGGTTTTGAGTCAAGTTCTCAACATGCAACTATAGCTATTAGTCACAGAGTGCAACAGTGCATTCACAAGAAACTGGGAGATGTGTACATAGAGTTCCTCTCTGTGTGGATAGGTGTGTGTGTGTGTGCGCATGTGTGTGTAGGGTGTGCATATGCACATGCATGCATGCATGTAAAAGCCAGATCAAAGTCAGGTGTCATCTTTAATTGCTCTCCACTGTATGTTTTGAGACAGGCTCTCTCACGGTACCTAGATTTCATCCATCCAGCTAGGCAGATTGACCAGCAAACCCCAGAGCCCCACCTGTCTCTGCACTGCTGGAATTAGAGGTGCCCATGGCTATGGATGGCTTCACAAAAGTCACATTCTCATGCTTGTGCAGCAAGCACTTGACCAACTGAACCATCTCCCTAAGCTCTCATGTCCACATCTTGTCTACCAGTGGCATCTACCATGGCCTGTCCTAGAAAAAGACTAGAGGCCTGCCAGCGACTGCTGGGGCTGCAGTTGTCCATTTCTGAGCTGTGTTCCCAAGCCCAGGCTGCACCATGCTCCATCCTGCCAGGGGGCATCTAAGCCGTGGAGAGTCAGACTAAAGGCATCTTTGTATTTCTGCGTGGGTCTTTGATGAATGATCACTGTCACCCCAGCCAATGTCTTCTTCCTCTAGGTCTCAGTTTCCCACCTGGACACCAGCATGACTTTCAGACAGCAGTCACTCTGACTCTGGAGCCCAACTGAGACTGATCAGATCAATCGGCTTTCAGAAATGGGGATGTGACAAGTGACGCCAGCTAAACCTCCTCTAGCGACTGCGCCACGCGCATGGAAAGATACACTGTAGAGCGAGGGGGACAGAGTTACGCCCGGGCTCTCTGGATGGCAGCTTTGGAAAGTTGACGATTTATCACCTACCCCAACTCCTTCTCAAGTGTGGTCTGGGACTCGTTGCTCATCCGTGTGATTTTGCCAAGTGGTGTTTGGACTTGGCGTTGGGAGTTCACACTGTAGGCGGTGATGGCAGTGATCTGAAGCCTGAATACCTTAATAAATAATTACGGTGATTCTGTGATCACCAGACATGACCTCATGAGCGCCCTCGCGCTGATGGAATCAGCTGAGGGAGCATTTTCTTTCGCCTTTCTGGCGATATGATCTACAAGCTCAAGCCTTTCTGTGAGAAACTTTGGAGAGCCATCCGGCTGAGCTGGATATGTGAGGCAGGGTTGCACCACCGTTCTTTTCATCCGTGCAGTTTCTCCAGAAACTCGTGAAATTAAGGCATGGTTTGGTCAGAGAGTCCAGGAAAGCTCAACCCCACACTTGGGCAGTGTCTTCTCTCCATGAAGTTCCCAAGAGAATCCATGTCCCCAAAGTAACGGAAGCAAGGAAGCCACCTGTGCTGCTGAGCCTGTCACTCAGGGGTGAGCTCAGGTGGTCTGAGGCATGACACAGCTTTTGTCCATGCCTAGCCCCAGGACTTTCCTGTGGCCTGTGGAGATGAAAGTCTAGGCAGCGAGAAAGTGTTACAAGATGCTGGAAGCCATAGCAGCATGTGGTTCACATCCCTCCAGAGCAGAGCTACTCAGGACTCTGCTCCAAGCCTGCCGAAGTGGAGGCAACCACAGCCTTCACCTTGGCACACTGTAGAGGGGTGAGAAGGGAGACACTGTTCTGCAGGAGAGATACTCCAGAGACCCCAGCCTGCCCCTGGGAATAGGCTCTGGCACCCCCACAGCCATCTTTGAAGCACAGACCTGTCACCATGTGTGCCCTCTGCCACTCTTCCTGTACTCTAGGCACGGCCACCAGCATAAAATAGATCCAAGTGCTAGACACGCTTGACTTAGTCTGAGATTGAGTAACGTTCTCTAGAGTTGTTCTCAGATGTACACACAGTGTGTCCTGATGCAGAAGGTGCCCTCTCCCCCAAGTTTAAGCAAAAGCAGGGTTACTGCTTGCTTCATGTGAGGCTTTAGGCTTTTGTTGTTGTTTGTTTGTTTGTTTGTTTGTTTGTTTGTTTTTTGAGACAGGGTCTTAATCTATAGCCCACGTGAGCTTGCAATCCATTATGTGGTCCACATTGACCTTACACTTGAGTATTTCTCTGCCTAAGCTTCTGAGTACTGGGGTTGCAGGCAGGCCAGTGTTCTTCTTTCCTTCCTTCCTTCCTTCCTTCCTTCCTTCCTTCCTTCCTTCCTTCCTTCCTTCCTCCCTTCCTCCCTTCCTCCCTTTCTCTCTCTCTTTCTTTCTCTTTCTTTCTTTCTTTCTTTCTTTCTTTCTTCCTCCTTCCTTTCTTTCTTTCTTTCTTTCTTTCTTTCTTTCTTTCTTTCTTTCTTTCTTTCTTTCTTCCTGTCCTTCCATCCATCCATCTCCCCACCCACCTATCCACCTATCCATCTATCCATCTATTTATCCATCCATCCATCCATCCATTTAAGTGTGTGTGTGTCTGTGTGTGTGTCTGTGATTGTGTGTCTGTGTGTGTGTCTGTGTGTGTGTGTCTGTGTGTGTGTGTGTCTGTATGTGTGTCTGTATGTGTGTCTGTGTGTCTATGTGTGGGTCTGTGTATGTCTGTGTGTCTGTGTGTTTATGTGTGTGTCTGTGAGTCTGTGTGTGTCTGTGTGTCTATGTGTGTGTCTGTGTGTCTGTGTGTCTATGTGTGTGTGTGTGTGTGTGTGTGTGTGTGTGTGTGTTTGTGTATGTGTACCTGTCCTGGAGTATGTGTACATATGTACAGGTACCCATGGAGGCCAGCAGAGGGCATAAACTCCCCTGGACCTAGGTTACCAGTGAGTGGATTTTAACTGCCACCAACTTCAGGAGCAGCTCACTCATCTCTCTGCCCTGCTTTGCTCTAAGCTGACAGAAACCCCTGCAGCATCCCTCCACCTCATCTTCAGCTGCTCCTTGGCTGTAGTTAAAGCATTGTTACAGCTTCCAGTTCCTGTCACCTCTCACTGGTCTCCTGCTGTAGGTGGATCACTGCTCTCTGCAGACTGTGGGTTGGGCTGACAAGATTCCTAGTCTCTGCAGAGAGGGAGACCATTACCTGAAGGAGGTGGCCACACAGAGCTCACTCATGACACAGATGCAGAGACAGCAATTGTTCAACATGGGGACTATGACTTCCACAAGCTGACATGGGAAACTATAGTGAGTTGAGGTTTGCTTCGACAGCCAGGGACATTCACATGAGGGGTGTTAGCTGGCCTCTCACTGTGCTGGTACCTTATAGCAAGGGCTGGCCAAGACATTTCTAAAATCCACTTACTTCCCTTCTGGTTGTACAACCCCCGACATTCACTATGAGAAGTTTTATATATATATAACTTTCTATAAGGAGGTTTCATCCTGAGTTGCATGTGTGCTGCCTGTTATTACAGTTTACCTCGTGATGAGTTCTCAAGAAGCCAGATGCATTAGACAAAGTCTGGAGGCCTGGCACTCAGGAGGCTAAGGCAGAAGGATGGAAAATTCCAGACTAGTTGGGTTACAGTGGGAGGTGGGGGTAAGGGGAGGGGAAGGAGGGAAGGGGAGAGGGGAGAGAAAATGTTTATATTCTAATGCTAGTCAATCGATGTGTCATATTTATGCATATCTACATTATAATTGCTCCATAGTATTTTAATAGACTTTAAGATATTTTTCCCCTAAATTTTCACTCTTGTAAGCAAAGCTCCAGAGGAAAGTCTTGAGTTTTTAAAAAAATATATTTATTTATTTTCATTTTAAATGTATGCATTCTTATGTATATCTATCTGTACCACATGTATGCCTGATGCCTGTTGAGGCCAGAAGAGGGTATTGGTTCCCCTGGACCTGGAATTACAGACAGTTGCTAGCAGCCATGTGGGTACTGGGCATTGAACCCAGGTCCTTAGGAAGAACAGGAAATGCTCTTAATACACCAATTCATCTCTCCAGTACCCCACCTCTCACTCCCTGTATGTATGTATGTATGTATGTATGTATGTATGTATGTATGTATTTTGGTAAAGGTTCTCATTATGTGGCCCTGAGTGGCCTGGAATTCAACCTGTAGACTACTTCACCTGCCCTTGAATATTTACTTATTTATTTTTGCTCCTGTGAAATTATTTCTCTATGATAAATTCCTAGAACTCCCTTGTTGACATGTTTTATGAATGCACTTAACAACGGTGCACGTCAAGACGGGCTGTCCTTTACCTGCTTGTCTACTGACTTGTTGGTTCATGAAAGTTTATTATATTATTAAAGATGTTGAGTCCCAAAGAAACAGACTCTGAAACAGATCCCCATATAGGCGTTATTGGGGAGTTCCCAGTATCAACACCTAAGGGGGTGAGTGCACCTGCTTGCTTCCTATTGCTGTAATAAAACTCTACAACAAAAGCAACTCGGGGAGGAAGGGGTTAATTTGGCTTACAGTCTATCATCTGAGGAGCCAGGCAGGAACTCAAGGCAGGAACTGAAGCAGAGACCATGAAGGAGTGCTGTTTACTGGCCTGCTCCCCATGGCTTGCTCAGCCTGCTCATGCAACCAAGGACCACCAGCCCAGGGACAGCACCACTCACAATGAGCTGCCCAACTCCCCGACAACCATTAATCACTGCTTTTGTTGTTTTGGGTTTGTGTATGTGTGTATTTGTGTATCTATGTTTGTTTGTGTGTGTGGGTGTGTGGTTTGCAAGTGTGTGTATGTATGTGTGTGTATCTGTGTGTATATTTGTGGGGGTGTGTGTTTGCAAGTATGTGCATGTATATGTGTGTGTATCTGTGTCTATGTGTGTATTTGTGTGTGTATGTGTGTGTATGTGTTTGTGTGTGTATGTATGGTGTGTGTGTTGTGTGTGTGTGTTTGTGTGTCTGAGTGTGTGTGTGTGTGTGTGTGTGTGTGTGTGTGTAAAAAGCAGCAGGATGGATAGGAGGAAGAAGTGAAGGAAGGCCAATTTCCAGCACCCAAACGTGGCAAATGACCACTGTAACTTCAGTTCTAGAGAATCTGACTCCTTCCATACCAGGCATGCACGTGGTACACAGACATACCTGTAGGCAAATCAGCAATGCACATAAAAAGAAAACTTGCCATTTGAACACTTACAGTGAAAGTAAAGTGACTGTATTATTCTGTTCTTTTTTCTCCTGTTTCTCTTTAGGACTTGGGTGACAATAAACTTGCCAGATGATGTCTTCTAGAAAGCCACTGCTTCTAAGTTGGGATGCCTCTCAACAAGACAGTCAGTTCCTTTAGCCAAACCACAGGTTACCCCAGTAGCTGATAAACAGTGGGACCTGCTCACTGTCCCACTGCACAGCTATGAGCAGGCATCTTCAGCTTTAGCTGTATAACCCAGGTCTCTGTCTTGTATTCAAGGTATGAAGACCAACACAGGCAGGGCCACTTCATCTGCCCTGGGTATCATGGGTCCTAGGGACTGGGCATCATGGACTGTCCTTCAGGGCAGGGTGGCCTTGGATGTGTCGTTCAGTGTGCGGGGAGGGATCTGTGGAATTCCCCAGCCTTGTCTGGAGGCAGGTTTCCACTGTGGTAGGAGACAAGATGCACTCACCAACTTCCCCAGGGGGTCTGTATGTCCACCCTAGGGGCTCTGTAAGCCCATCCTTCCCATCTGGGAACCTCATGAAAACCTTTCCTGTTCCGTTGGCCCCAAGTTCCCTTCCTATGAAACCAGCAGCATCTTAAAAAACTAGAGCTGCTTGCCCAAGACCTGCAGAACTGGGCACTTGCACCCCATGAGCAACTGGGAGTGCAATTATGTCATCTATTCACTTAGGCTCACAGGCTTGGCTACCTCAGGGACTTCCCTTAACTCTGTTTGTCACCTTGGTTAGTTGGATAAGCTAAGTGAAATGAGGTGTCCTCATGGCAGTACCTTTAAGATGTCATGATGCATATCCATCAGTGGGGCATCGTCCGGTACTGAGACAGGCAGGAGGACAAAGAGGAAAATCTACTCTTCCCGTCTGCTCCTTTGCCTCAGAGAAGTGTGTTTTTATGCCACGCCTGTGTCAGGAGAGAGCCAGTTTTAAGGCTTCTAAGGTCCTTGGCTCTCAATCTTTTCTGCCCACCCCACATTTTCCAACATACAGTAGTAACTGGCTTTTGAGCAGGACACTTTTATTTAAAATTAATGCAGTCCCAACCAGGAAGGAGTTGTGTCTGGTGTGGTGGAAAATGAATAGGCAGCTCACGTATATAGGCTGCAAACTATGGCTACGAGATTAAGACCAAAGGCATTAAAGACAAACCGGGCACAGTTTACACGGATTAGGAGGCTTCTTAAGATCAGGCATAAGCCACCAGCACTTTTGAGGCCAAAACAAGAGGCTTACAAGGAGTTCAAGGCCATCCTGGACTACAATCAAGCTCCAAGACTGCCAGCACTACACAGAGAAACCCTGTCTCAATAATGGGAGTGGGGATACCAAGGAGATGATTTGGTGGTTAAAGGCACTTGCCACCAAACCTGATGATAGAACCAACTCCTAAAAATTGTCTCTGACCACTACACACATTACATGGCACACATGAGCACAGGCACTCTGACCACATACACACACACACTGCATGGCACACATGGGCACAGGCACTCTGACCACACACACACACTGCATGGCACACATGGGCACAGACACTCTGACCACACACACACACACACACACACACACACTGCATGTCACACATGGGCACAGGCACTCTGACCACACACACACACACTAAATGTCTTTTTTAAAGGAGGGAGAAAGCAACAGTTATGAACACAAAATTGGTTACCACAAGGTGCGTGGTCAACAAGGGAGCTTGAAACCTCAGATTATTTTTCCTTAGAAAAAACTTACCTCCAGCTGTACTGTACATTGAAGGCCAGCCTGAGGTACATAAAACATCATTTAAAAGAGAGAGAAAAGAAAAAATAAAGAAACAAAGCAAAAGTCTAGCCTGGGATACATAAAACCACATCTCAACAAGAGAGAACAAGCGGTCCTCTTCCATACTAGACAGGAGGAGGCACAGCTTCCTAGTCTGTCTCTGCTCCCACCCTGATGAGATTTGCATCAGACCCTGGGCAGACCGGTGTGCAAGTCAAACATCTGTAAATAATAAAGCATAAGAGCTTTATCTTCAGATAATTCTTTGCTGTAGACATGTTTACCTTTGCACACGTGCTTGTGAGGGCGTTGTGTGTGACTGTGGAGCCCAGACTCTGTGTTAACTGTCATGTCACCCAGGGGGACAGGGAATGAGCCCCCTGACAAACTGTCTCCCAGGACTCATTCTGTGGTCATAGAGCAGTTGCCTTAAAAACACTGTCTTAATGTCTGATTACAGTCCGTTTTGGCAGTCCTGTCCAGTTAGTTCAGCCTTCCTTGAGAGAACTGTGTTTATCTGATGTCTGTGAAGAGAGCAAATAAGTATTCTCTTATCAATGTGTACTGGTAGGATTGGTGCCAAAAGAACAAAGAAGGCCGTTTGGAAACTATGAAGTCCTATCACAGGGCCTCACGTAGGCCAGGCTGGCTTCAAATTCTCCATGTAGCCAAGGATGACCTGACATTCACGATTCTCCTGAGTGCTAAGCTGTGTGTGTGTGGGGGGGGGGGTGCCTGTGCCCAGTTTTATGTGGTCCTGCGGGTTGAACCCAGGGTGTCTTGAATGTTAGGCAAGAACTCAGACAACCAAGGTACAACTTAGACCCCTAGTTTACAGAATCCTAACTTGGTAGCCTAAAGACAATTTTCTTTCCCCTCTCCTCCCTTCCCTTTTCTCCTCTTCCCGCATCCCTCCCTTTAATTTTTTGATGTTTATTTACTTATTTTTTCTTTACTTGTGTGTGTGTGTATGTATGTTTCTTGAACTTGGGTTGCTAGACCTAGTAGTAAGCTCTTTTACCCACTGAGTTATTTTGCTGGATAAATTCTTCCTTTTCAAAGGAAAAGGAAAAGGAAGGGCAGACACTTAGCTGTTGTGAATTTTTGGCCCATTGTGGGCATTATCTAGGGAGTCAGGTTCTCACCCACTGCACCCTCCCTCTGAGGGGGAGGATGGGGGATGGGGAGGTAGAGGGGATGTGTGGAAGATGGGGAGTGTTTTCAGAGCAGAGGCTGCTACTTCTTCCTCTTGGAAAAGTTTTTTTTCAAAGTCAACATGGATTTGGAAGCCTGGGATATCCCTGCAAATCCGATAAAAAAAAGAATGCAACTAGGGACCTGGTCAGTGGTGGCAGCTGGAAAGTGGGCAGAGGTTTAATTTCCAGTGACCACATCTGGACAGCCCAGATAGCCATACTCTGAGCAGAGATAGTGTGCTCACTGTGTAAACAGGACTTCAAGACCACACTACAGCCGATGGCTGGCCCGCTCACCGTACAGTGCTGACTGGAGGGGCAGACTGGAATGTTCTGGAAATAGTGGAAATTAATTGAATTCTCTAAGGATTGATCATAAAAGCGTATTTGTTTCAGTCTTCCATTTTTTAGAAGTTTTAGTTTAAATCTTGCCTAGTATATAGAATGGCCCTGTTCAATGGTCCTACATATACGTTCACGGTTCTAGTAGCCTCTCAGCGCCATTGTGAGCCGTAAAGTGGGACTGTAGAGTCATGCCTTATCATTTCTTCCAGCCTCCTGTGAGAGCTCTGTAAGCTTTGTCAGACTGAGGTGAGGACAGCTGTGAAGGGCAGGAAGGTGCTGGCGGCCTTAGCAGTACAGCCAGATTCAGGGAGGGTCTTAGAGCTCAGCACAATGGCTGGTGCTGAGGATGCATTTGCCCTCATCTTTATCTGTATAAGGTAGCTGGCATGGAGCCTAGGTTCCTTGAATGTGCTGAATCTACTACAGAGACTCTGAGGTTTCCAAACATTGCAAATTTAGGTTCATTTAAAGTCATTATGCTTTGAGAAATCCTCACTATCAACCAATCTTCAAAGATGTCCGCCCCCTCAATCTGTAGGGCAGTGGTCCTGTTCTCTGGCTTCCTGCTTGGCTGTGCCCCCAGTCCCAACAGACATGCCACAGCACGTGCTGCTTGCCCAGCTCTGCAGATTCCTCAGTGAAACGTGGCTGCTACAAAGGCATAAAATCAAAACACCACTGCAACTAGTAGGGACAGAGGTCAGCCAGGTGGGATGCTACAGAGAGGGCTCCTGTGAACGCCTTCTTCACTTAAGGTCTGCTCAGCTTATAACACCTCCAACTCAGTGGGGATACAGAGTTTGAAGTAATCTCTCTGTCTGTCTGTGTCTGTGTCTCTGCCTCTCTCTCTCTCTCTCTCTCTGTCTTTCTGTTGCTGTCTCTATGTATTGCTTTCTGTCTTTCTGTCTCTATCTCAGTTTCTCTGACTTTCTGTGTGTTTCTGTGTCTCTCTCTGTGCCTGTCTCTGTCTGTCTCTCTCTTTCTCTCTCCTTCCTCTCCCCCGCCCCCTTTATCAGTGTCTTATCATGTAGTCCCATTGGGCTTGGACCCTGGGTCCTTCTATCTAAGCTTTCCAAGTGTAAGGATGAGGGCTGTGCCCCACCAGGCTGTTTGGATATGGTGGCATACAATCCGTGGAAATTCCTGATTTCCTGGTGGTCTCTGAGAGCCATTTCCTCTTGAGAAGGAGCCTGGGATATGGGCAGAAGCCCCACACATTCCCCCAGGTCAGAAACCTTGGCATCACCTTTGAATGCTCCCCACTCCCCTGCCATCTTCTCCTTGTCTGACAGTATGCTGAGTTCTGTCACTTCTCTCAGAGCATTTCCCACCCCTCTCTTCTGCCTTGCTTGCTCCAGTTCGTGAATGCAACGCTCACCACCTCCCTCCCACTGGCTTGCCAGGAATCCCTTGGCTTTCACATCTGTGGTCAGACTAATCTTCCTGAAACACCATCTGAAAGCGTTCACTTCCAGATCAAAAACCTCCAGCACCACCGGGCTGCCCACAGAATCAAGCCCAGCCCCATGGCTGGTTACCCAACACTGCCCCCGATAGTAATTACCCACGATAACGAGAACTTCCTAGCCCTGTGCTGGGGGATGAACTCATCTGCCCCAACCACAGGAGTGGGGCTACAATGGCTTATGCCCACCAATGTAGCTCTATTGCCCTGACTCCTGAGAACAGGTTCAGGAAAGTCACTGAGTCAGGTCCCAGACAGCCAGTGCCTCCCCGGAAGATGACATGTGTCCCCAGCATGAATTGTGGGCCTCCTGCCAACCAAGCTGGGGCACAGAGGCCATTCTCCTCCTGGGCATGAACTAGGAGGCTGATAGTCCAAGGGCCACTGGCAACCATTGAGATTCTCAAAGCAATTTCCCTAAAAATAACTTTCTGAAGTGGGGCATGGGGGCACATGTCCTTAATCCCAGCACTCAGGAGGCAGAGGCAGGTAGATCTCTTGTGAGTTCCAGACCAGCCTGGTCTCCAGAGGAGTTCCAGGACAGGCAAGATGACAAAGAGAAACCTTGTCTTGAAAAACAAAACAACAACAACAAAAACAAACTACCAAAACCCCCCAAATTTCTGAAAGCCAGTTTCTGAGTCAAGTATAAATTACAAGCCAGCCCTTTGACTGTCTTGAGGAATATTTCTTAGAGAATTTTTTGGCTAATACTGATCATCTGGCAGCTTCGTTGAGAGTTAGGAAGATGGATGAAATCAGAGGAAGCCTTCCTTGGAAGGAGACTGGAAAGAAATGAGGTACTTGACTTTGAACTCTGCATTGCCTTTCCCTGAAGCTGGCCACACCTACTGGCAACTCCCAAACATGGCCGCAGAATCGGCCGTTCCTGTCTGTGTGACCCTGTTGGGTTTTCTGTCACCTGCAGCTGAAAGCAGCCAGACTTCCACAGTCTGTGTTATCTCTGAAGATGTCCACTCTCTCCCACCTAATCCTTGAGTTGGTGTTGGCCCACACACTTGTCACCATGACACAGCAGCTTTCCCAGGCTCTGCAGGGCCTGTGTGCCCCTGGTGTTCTGGAAGATGCTGTCCTTTCTTAACCAGCCCTCCAGAGTCTATTCCCTCTGTCATCCTGCTTCCTGGGCCACTGAAGGCCACCAGGAAGGGAAGTTGTCTACAATGACTCCTTCCAGGCTCTGCTCAGAAACCTTCGATCTAATCTCTTCACCTTCGGATGGAGAACCGCCAAGGCAAAGCATTTCTTGGAGGGGGAGGAGGCTGCAAGGCTGTTTTCTGTAGACAGTCAGGTCATGAGGGCTCTGACCTAATGCATGCCAGATCATTGATGGTGGCATCATAGGGAGGTGGTGAGAGCTAGGAGGTGGGGCTCTACTAAAGGGATAGAGTGAGGGATTGTCCTTGGGGGTCACTGTTTGCCTGGTGCTTTCTTATAATTCCCTTTCTCCCTCTGCTTCTTCAAAAGGGAAGAACAAGAGCCGGGCGTGGTGGCGCACACCTTTAGTCCCAGCACTCCGGAGGCAGAGGCATGCAGATTTCTGAGTTGGAGGCCAGCCTGGTCTACAAAGTGAGTTCCAGGACAACCAGGGCTATACAGAGAAACCCTGTCTCAAAAAAAAAAAAAAAAAAAAAAAAAAAAAAGAGGGAAGAACAGTGCCACGCGCTCACCTCCCACAGAGTTCTAACTAAATGCCTGAGATCAAGCACCTGACAGAACTCCCTGAAACTGGGAGCCAAAATACCTCCTTCCTCCTTTCAGCGTCACAGGCATGTGGTTACAGCAGTGCGAAGTGGCTGATACACCCCCTTATGCTGCTCTCTGCTGCCTCACTGCTCTGCTCTCATCACCGCAGAGCTGTGGGCTCAATCTGCAGCCCCCCACCCACACCCCGCATGCCCACTTCTTCATGAAGACCTCTTTACAGTGTCTGCCTGGCTTGCTGTCCAGTGCAGACTTCCTAGGGGCAATGTTGAAGGAACTGTTTCTCTTTTCTCTTATCAGATCTAGTCTGAGGTCAGGCAAATGCACTGTGGAGGGGTGGGGTGTGGAGTCCCTGCAGGCTAATCCCAGACCTGGCTGGGGGAGGAGAGGCTAGAAAACTAGAATTGGGCTCTGACAAGATAAGCTGGCCTTTGAGGACACTGTCTCCCCACTCCTGGCAGCCTTGTCACAAGCCCCACTTGTACACTACCATCTAAGCTACGTGAGATCTTGGTTATTGTCTGAGAACTCAGATATTTGCTTCTTGTCATCCAGACTGTAAATGTCCCCAACAGCTGATGGAGGACCCTAACTATCTAGAAAAAGGACAGCCCCAGGTATCCACAGGTGCTACGCAAGGTGCTCCCCTCAGCACGAAACTGCCGCCCCGTCCCTCCTCACATCAGCACCCCTTACAGGACACCGAAGCCACTTCACAAGGCTGGCCCCAGAGTAATGACTCAAACCCAGTCAACATGACTCCAGAGTCTGTCCTATTTGTGGAGACTGCTGTAGATGTCACACTGTAAAGGAAACCACTCGCTCTCCTTGTGTTGGAAGTTTCCCTCTGTTCAGTTCATTCTGGACAAGAAAGCTTTTTGGCCTGTAGCCACTTTTCCACAGTTCGAAAATGAATGCCAGACAAATACCAAAGGAACCCAAGATAATCCCTTTTCAAACTCATACCTCCCTCCTGACTGAAGCTCGCTCATCCATCAGCACCCACCCCCAACCCGTATTTCTCTGGCACAGCTTTGCCTAAATGTTCATTCACAAGATGGCTCTTCTAGGCATTGCTAGATAGTGTGCAGTCTGCAGTGCCAGCCAGAAAACCACTTCAACTGCTTCTCTCTTCAAGGGCCAGGGAAGGGACAGCCAAGCCTAGCTTTCCCCTGAATGATGCCAGGGATCCTGACACTGGCCATAGAGCAGCCATTAACCTCTGTTCCTACCTGACAGGTCCCCAGTGACACCAGCCAGAGCTGTGATACCCTCTCCCCTTCAATTCCCCGGGTTGTCCTAGGGTGCGACTGCCCCCACCAGTCTTCTCCTGAGGCACAGGGGCCACTCTGAACTGGAGAGCTGAGAGGAGCACTGGAGTTACCTCATGCCAGCCAGTCCTCTCTCTTCTTACCCCCCATCCCCACAGGCCAAGGTCTGGGAATGGCCCTGAATTTCTTCCCCACACCCTCCTGGCTACAGGAAGCCTTCTTCTCCCCTCAGAGTCTTCTGCACCCTGCCTGGGAGTTGCTGGGGAAATGGAAAGAGCCGGCAACAGAAGAGGAAGCAGAGATTCAGCTGATGATGCCTAATAGTGGAAGGCATGTCTCAGGCTGGAAAAACCAACCAGGGAGCCCCCACCCCCACCCCCCACCCCAGTGAGGCAATGGGAAGGCTGCAAGAAAATTCTGTTTAATGAAAGGGGAGGTGCTTCTGAGGAGAAAGACCCCAGCTCTCTCTCCTTTCTCCCCACCACAGCTGCTTGTTGAACCCTGCGGCAGCCAAACCGGCCAGCCTTGAACGGTGTCAGGGGTTACTCCCGTGGAACAGCTAGGTCATTAACCTCTGCCTGCTTCTCAGGTCAACAGCGACACCACAACCAGAGCCAGCTAAGGCTCCTTCTCCTGCGACAGACTGACATCGACTAAGCAGGTCCACAGGACCTGAGAACTCGCCTTGTCTAACACTGAGGCCCATAGGGGATGCCCGTCTAGGTGTTACACTAAACTAACTGCTGCACGTTCATCACCCACACTAGAGCTGGGATGAAAGCGAACCCATAAAGTGCAGAGCACATGAACATGGGGACCCAAATTTGAGCCCAAGAACTCCATTTTGGAAAGCCACATTAGATGGTGCACACATGTGACAGTGTACGCTTGTGCCCATCAGGGGTGCACACTCATGAAGGCATACACTTGTAATCTTGGCATCAGTAAGACAGATGGATTCTGGGAGGAGAGCTAAGTAGCTATCCAGGCTGGCCTACTTGGCCAGTTCTGGCCTGAGAGAGAGAGAACCCATCTCAAAAATGTTGTAGAGGCACCTGAAGAACAACACCCAAGGCTGATGTTTGGCTTTCATAGGCAGTCACATGTACATGCATTCACACACACACAGACTCACACACACTAACACACACACACAGACTCACACACACAGGCTCTCACACACACACACAGATACACACACTCTCACACACTCACAACCAGGCATACACTCACACACACAGACTCATACACTCACACAGACTCACACACACAGGCTCACACTCACACACACTAACACACACACAGACTCACATACACAGGCTCACACACACACACACAGACACATACACTCTCACACACTCACAACCAGGCATACACTCACACACACAGACTCATACACTCACACAGACTCACACACTCACACACACAGGCACACACACACACAGACTCATACACTCACACATACACTCATACACTCACACACGGACTCACACACTCACACACACAGGCACACCCACACACCGACAGATAGACACATACAGACTCCATACACTCACACACTCACACACACACCAACAGACAGACACACACACACACCCAGGCACACACTTACACACAGACTCACACAGGTTCACAAACACACGGACTCACACAGACTCACACACACACACCAAGAGACAGACACTCACACACACACAGACTTACACACACACAGGCACACACTCACACACACCGAAAGACAGACACACACACACACACTCAGACACTCACAAGGAGAACATAGCTATTCCCCAAATCTCCGATCAAGCCTTGATCTCATCTCTTCAAGCCTGCTTCAGTGGCTCTGTGAGGGGCTGTATGGTCAGTGAAGCAGCCACAGTGTCCCTGCCACACACAGTGCTGCTGCCTTCTCCACTGTCTGTCAGCTGGGCACCACTTTTGCTTGGTGGTGTGCAGAGCCCCAGGCTGACAGAGACACTTCAGAAGCAAACAGCATGTTTCTGCATAAGTTTCCTGCCCCTCTGGGTACCTTTGTTCTTTCTGAGCTTTGGGACATTTTCAGGAGGGGAGGGTGTTTTGCATCCCCTGAGAAGCTGCAGGCTGGGGATCTCATGGCTTCCCTCTAGGAGCACCACAGAAAGACCCCTTGCCCTCTACCCAAAGCTAACAGGCTGCTATTTTGAAAGCTCAACAAATCTAGAAGTTCAGAACCTCTTAGGTTCTAGTTCAGTGGTTCCCAACCCGTGGGTTGCAACCTCTTTGAGGGTCAAACAGCCTTTTTATGGGGGTCACATTCAGGCATCCTGCATATCAGATATTTACATCATAAGTCAATGCCCAGAAGTACTGCTTGCTGTCTGTGAAAGGAGCCAGCTGGTCGACAGGGGTCAAGAAGGATGAAGCTTAGGGCATTAGGCTCACATTCAGGCTACCCAGGGAAGAGTCTGGTTGAATACCCGAGACAAGGCTGTGAACAGGTCCCATGCAGCCCTTACTTCCTGGGTCAAGCTGTGTGAGGATGAGTCAGCAGATGGAACCGCTCACAGCAGAAGTGAGACCGTGAGACCGCATTTGTGGGTAACCTCTACTTGGTGCCACCACTGTCCTCTGAGCCTGTGACCATCCCGCTGGTGCATCCACTCCCGGATTGCAAATTCCATTTTCCAAAACTAGACCTTGAAGCTGCAAAAACCTCTAGAAAGCCCCTCCCACTTCCCGTATCCTTGTCCTGTTCACTAAGCCTGAGAGCTGCTTCTCCTAAGGCACGAGCATGTTTGCTGGTCCTAACTCCCGGCATGCAGTTCCGTGCTCTGTATACTGCTGTGATACTACAAGCTACTTGGGGAGGAAAGAGTTTATTTAAGCTTCCAGCTTGTATAGTTCATCATTCAGAAGAGCCCAGTCAAGGACTGCAGCAGAGATCATAGAGGACGCCCATTACTGACTTAATCTCATGACTTGCTCAGCCTGCTTTCATCTATAACCCAGAACCACCTGCCCAGGGGTGGCACCTCCCACAATAGACTGGGCCGTCCCACAACAATCAACCATTAATCAAGAAGACACCCTATAACTACCCAACAAGCCAATCTAAGAGAGATATTTCCTTCATTGAGATTCTCTCTTCCCAGATGACTCTAGCTTGTGAAAGCTAAGCGGCACAGGAAGTCCTCCCAATGTCTGTTGGGTACACGTTATCAAGCCCCGGGCCCTGTGCCAGGAGGTTTACCTGTATTATCTCATGCTCACAGCAAGCCCAAGAGGCCAGTGCTTTGATTCATGCTTTACAGATGAAGAGTCGGAGCTGACAGGGATTAGAGTAAGCTTCCTGCTCAAGAGCCCCAGCCACCGTCTCCTTGTCAAGTGTCTACCTGTACCCGGAGGATTCTGCAGGTTCTTTAATGTAGTTGAAGACGTCTATTTTACAAAAGAGAGAACAGAGGCTCAGAAGGGCCAAGGCAGCCATACCTCTGCTTAGGCCTGCCCCAACTTCTGCTTCCCTTGGACTGGATCCGACTTGTGGACCCTGATTCAGGTCATGGTGGCCCAGTGCCAAGAAGGACCCTGTGCCTTAATCCTCCTAGGAAGGGACGAGTCAGGAGAGTAAGTTGAGGAGCTGAGGGGTAGGTATATCGCTGTAACCAAGCCTGTGGCCACATAGGCGAAGCTTGCTGATTGCCGTGTGTTTGGCCAGAGTGGCTTCAAAGATGACCACACCTGGCTCATCCTTACCACAACACAAACGTTCTGTGGCTCACTGCCAGACAAAGGGAGCAGTCATCTCTCCGGAGGGCGTGGCGCACACACGGGAGCCCCCAGCAAGCATCTGAACCTCTGATTCCTAAGATGCTGTAAGGGATCACTGAGAGTCAGGCATGTTTTATTACCAGCTAAGCTTTCTTGATCCTGTTCCCCAGCCACTAACATTGACCAGCCCTGCCCTGCCCTGCTCTCCTCAGCTTTATCTTCCCAGGGCTCTTCTGTCTCACTCACATCAAATTGTAAATATTAACCTATCTGCTCCCTGCTTCCTGTGAGAGAGAGAGAACGCTCAAGAGCACAGTCTCTGTCCCTTGCTCGCTGAGGCTGGAATAGTCAGACCCTCCTGGGGCTGGGGAGAAGGCTGGAGCAGAGGGCTTGCTGGTCAGGCCCTCCCACCTGCATAAGAGTCCCTTGTAACAGCTGGGAAGATGGCAAGAGGCAGATCTCTGGGACTTGGCTCCTTAGCCAGACCAGCCTACTTGGTGGGCTGCAGGCCAATGAGAGACCTTGTCTCAAAAACCAAGGTGGGGTCCATGAGATAGCTCAGCAAGTAAAGGTAAGAGCCTGATAACCCAAGACCAATCCCTGTGACCCACGTGGTAGACAGAGAACTGACTCTTGCAAGTTGTCCTCTGACGTCCACACGGGTGCCATGGAAAGCACAAGCCCACACACGTGCACATGCATGTACACAAAGAAAAATAGTGTGTGTGTGTGTGGGGGGGAGGCCAGGTGGTGGAGGGCAGATCTCTAATCCCACTCAGCACTCGAGAGGCAGAGGCAGGTGGATCTCTGTGAGTTTAAGGCCAGCATGGTCTACAGAGGGAATTCCAGGACAGCCAGGGTTACACAGAGAGATCCTGTCTCAAACAAACAAACAAACAACCCAAAGTGGATAATTCCTGAAGAAAACCCCTGAAGAATTCTTCTGGCAACCACATGCACACACATATGTGTTGGGAGCGGACTCTTAGCAGAAAGTGGCTATCATATCTGCAGCTATCTCGGGCTAGTTACTTACAGGTGGTACTTTTTCACCCTGACAAGAAACTTGTTTTCCTAGCATGATGTTTTTGCAAGAAGCCCACCACAGCTGAACACACTCTGATAACATCTTGGTTTTCTCCTATATATCCTGGACCTATGGTTAAGTGTCTCCAGCTGCATTCCCCAGCTTGTACTTATATACCCATAGTTGCCTTCCAACTTGACTTAAGACTTGATCCTTGATCAGATAGCCTGTCTTGTCTCCATTCTTCAAGTCTCTTGCCCCTCAGTCCCCACTTTCTCTCTTGCAGACCCTGTTGAATGACTCATGGACTGGGTCACATATGTGTACACACGTACACACACACATACACACACACACACACACACACACACACACACACACACACACACATACACACACTGTTGAATGAGTAAGTCATTGGAGGAACTCTCCTGAGAAGTTGGTGATATATGGCTGTCTCCTGTGCAAGAATCCAAAGTTCTCTAAAGATAAAGCGTCCCACTCAGAACTGTCCAGAGGAGTTCTCCAAGCCCTGCTGCTTCTAGAAGAGAATGGGGCTGGAACGCATGAGGAGACTTTGTTGAGATCAATTACAGGACAGAAAAGACAATCCCCACCCCACCCAAAAAGACCCCCGTCACTCTTGAGAGTGTCCTGACAGGATTGAGGCAGGTCTATCACCATATTTGGAGACCAGGGACACTTTCTGGAAAATTCCTTCCCTGGAGATTATGGGCCCTCCCACTAACCCTCCCAGACCCACTGGGTTCATCATTCCCAGAGGAACAGCTAAGATGAACATACTCACTGAGCAGCTGTGGCAAGTGTTGTCTTTCCAGGCTCCATATGAGCCCCTAGGCATGCTCAGGGAGAAGGGGGCTCCTTGTAGAAGGCTAGGTTGTTGGTTCCACTGAGCTCTCTGAATAGCAACCTGGACTCTCAACTCATGATCCCCACTGTCATAGAGATTAAAGACTTCCTGTCAGAGAGAGCAGTTCTCCTGAGCCAAACAGTGGTGATGGTTGGCTTGTGGTCGTCATGTTAGGCCAGCTTTCTGCCAAGGCTGGAACAAATGACTCCCACTTCAGCTAACCCACATGAGGCAAAGGCCAGGCCAAAGCCAGCCCGTTGGGGAACACGGCGCCTGGGCATAACTGTGTTCTTGGCCTCCTCAGCAGAGTTCACCTTTTTAAGAGCAGCTCCTTGGCATAAAAAGAGTGGATTGGGGCCCTTGCATGCTTGATTTTTGCCAAGGTACCTGAAAAATGTTTACTGTGTAACAAAGTAAAACGACATGCTAGGAACCCAGGCCAGGAGAATCCAAGAGGTGTGACAACCCCCTGTCCCCTTAATTGGTCACATTTGCTCCACCTGTAGCCTGAGCCAACCAGATCCTGGGCTCCTGGCTGGTGGCCCCAAACTGGCTAAAGATTAAAGTCACTTAGAGTCTTCTCAGGGAGGCAGAACTCAGCCTCCACACTGGGCTTTCTGGCTAGATAAACCTGAGGTATGTCCTAGAAGTCTGTGCGTCTTTTTTTTTGGGGGGGGGTGTTTTTGTTGTTATTTTAAAGATTTCTTTATGTCTATAAGGGTTTTTTTGCCTATATGTATGTGTACTGGCTAATTTTGTGTCAACTTGACACAGCTGGAGTTATCACAGAGAAAGGAGCTTCTGTTGAGGAAATGCCTCCATGAGATCCAACTGTAAGGCATTTTCTCAATTAGTGATCAAGGGGGAAAGGCCCCTTGTGGGTGAGACCATCCCTGGCTGGTAGTCTTGGGTTTTATAAGAGAGCAGGCTGAGCAAGCCAGGGGAGGCAAGCCAGTAAAGAACATCCCTCCATGGCCTCTGCATCAGCTCCTGTTTCCTGACCTGCTTGAGTTCCAGTCCTGGCTTCCTTGGTGATGAACAGCAGTATGGAAGTGTAAGCCGAATAAACCCTTTCCTCCCCAACTTGCTTCTTGGTCATGATGTTTGTGCAGGAATAGAAACCCTGACTAAGACAAATTGGTACCAGCAGAGTGGGGTATTCCTGTGACAATCTGACCATGTTTTGGGGAGGACTGTGGAAGGACTTTGGAACTTTGGGCTTGAAGATCCATCCGTTGTTAAGAGCTCTGTCGGATGTCATGTAGGAGCTTGGAAGATAATGTTGAGAACACTGCAGAAGATGGAGCTCTGGTTTGTGAAATTTCAGAGGAAAAATTAAAGACTCTTTTCAGGGCCATTGCTGTTTTGTTTGTGAAGATTCTGTAGTTCTGGTTAGCTGGGGCTGAAGAATCAGCTGTGATTAACAAGATACCAGAACTACCAAAGCAAAAACTTTGCATTACTGGGACTATTGATGCTGGTTAGCTGGAGCTAAGAAATTAGCGGTGATTAAGAAGAGACCAGCATCATTGAGGTGACATCTTCTGGGAAGTGTTTTCTGAAAGCACAAAGAGGCAGTGTTCCAGAGATGGCCAAGGATGTACTCCTGCTGCAGTGGGACTTGGTAATATGTAAGGGTCACCCAGGTGGTACTGGTTTTGAAGGCATGAAGGGGTCACGCAAAGCAGCTGAGGTTCGGTACTGTGAGAGGCCATGGAAGGCCATTGGTGAAGGTGCAGCCTCAGTTGCAATTGAAGGCCCAGGACTGAAGGGGTCATGCAGTGTTTTGGAGATGCCAGTACCATGAGATGACCACCAAGAGCAGCAGCAGCAGTGGGGTACAGGCATCTGGAGCCTAGAGGACGATGCGTGTGCTACAAAGGGCCTGGCTGGAGAAGTTACCCAAGCCCTTGGAGGAGCCCAGAAGATCGTGAGTTGGATCCCAGACATTGGACGGTTGGAGATTGACTTTTGCTTTTGATTGTGACTGTGCCCTGATATTTTCCCTCTTGAAGGAAGAAACTGTTTTAGTGGAGCCCACAGTTAAGAGACTTTTAATTGTAAAAAGACTTTGGATTTTAAAAGAGATGGATATTTTAAAGAGATTGAAATTTTAAGAATATGTAAAGGCTGTGGGACTTTTAAAGTTATTTAGATCTTGGGGATGAATAAGATTGTAAGGGTTGAGGCTTACTAGTGATGTTTTTGTGTGTCAAGTTGACAAGGGGTCAATTGTACTGGCTAATTTTGTGTCAACTTGACACAGCTGGAGTTATCACAGAGAAAGGAGCTTCTGTTGAGGAAATGCCTCCATGAGATCCAACTGTAAGGCATTTTCTCAATTAGTGATCAAGGGGGAAAGGCCCCTTGTGGGTGAGACCATCCCTGGCTGGTAGTCTTGGGTTTTATAAGAGAGCAGGCTGAGCAAGCCAGGGGAGGCAAGCCAGTAAAGAACATCCCTCCATGGCCTCTGCATCAGCTCCTGTTTCCTGACCTGCTTGAGTTCCAGTCCTGGCTTCCTTGGTGATGAACAGCAGTATGGAAGTGTAAGCCGAATAAACCCTTTCCTCCCCAACTTGCTTCTTGGTCATGATGTTTGTGCAGGAATAGAAACCCTGACTAAGACAGTATGTCTGTGTACCATGTATGTTCCTGGTGCCCACAGAGGCCAGAGAAGGGCATTGGATCTCTTGGAACTGGAGTTACAAATGATTGGGAGCTGGTGAGGTTTGGCCTTTTGCTATGTGTTGTAGTGCTAAATACTGGCTCCCAAGGCCTGTCTGACCCCAGGGATGAGAGAATCTACACATCCACAAGGGATGCTATGTAACCTTGCCCCGCAAGTTATCCCTGATTAGTGAGTCTCTAGCTGGGCAGAAGAGAGGTAGATGGAATTAGGTTCCCAGGCTTGGGGTCTGAGAAGGGACCACAAGGAAGGAGAAGAAGGTGCCATGGAGTACGACTCTTGAAAACTTGGCCATGTGGGCTGGGTAATTGGAGTTAAAAGCAACCTAGATAGAACATGGTGAGTCTCACTTTGGGGTTCCTGGAAGGGAAGTAGACATATAGCGTAGAGGGTAGATATCTGCCCAGCTCTGGTGATTTAGAGGTTTATTACAAATATAAAAGTTGTGTGTCTTTTATCTTTGACTAAATGATCAAAGTCGGGGCAGATACCCTGGATTGAGGTTAAGCTTTTACTATAACATGTGGGTGCTGAGACTCGAACCCAAGCCCCCCGGAAGAGTAGCCAGTGCTCCTAACCACTGGGCTGTTTCTCTGGCCCCTTTCCTCCTTTTTAAGATTTACTTTTATTTATGTGTGTACATGTGTGCGTGTGTACTGTGTGAGTGTGTACATGTGTGCATGTGTACCGTGTGAGTGTGTACTATGTGCATGTGTACTGTGTGAGTGTGTACATGTGTGCATGTGTACTGTGTGAGTGTGTACATGTGTGCGTGTGTACTGTGTGAGTGGGTAGCACATGTGTGCAGGTGCCTAAAGAAGCCAGCGAGCATGATCTGGGTTTCCCAAATGCCCCCAATCCAGCAACAGTCCTGATATAGCCTCTCTGGGCCCTGTGGCTGGGGGAGGTGAGACAGAGCTCTGAAGGAGGAGTTGGGGAGCAGGACTCTGTCCTCTTTTCTGTTAGGTGACTTTAGGGAGTCACCCTACTTCTGGCCCCAGTTTCCTTGTTGGTAAGGTACAGAACTCGGACAATTTGTCCCCACCCTTCAGTGACTCAAGGGGATTTGTCGATATAGAGCTGTCAGGTAGCAGCCATGTGCCAGGCCCAAGGAATGTCTTAGTCCCTAGGTCAGCCTTGGCTGGAATAGATACCCAAGGAGGCACTGGGAGCTTCTGCTCGGGACCAGGCTGAGCTAAACTCTTGATCGGCACCGTCCCTTCCTGTCTGCATGACAGTCTTCTGAGGCTGTGCTCACCCATAGAGCTTTCTGGAATGACGAAAATGTTCTGGGTCTGTATCACCCAGTGTAGTGGCAGACACATGACTGGGAAGAGGCATTAATTAGCATCTGCCCGCTGGGTACTGAGCACTGCTGCCCGCTGGGTACTGAGCACTGCTGCCCGCTGGGTACTGAGCACTGCTGCCCGCTGGGTACTGAGCACTGCTGCCCACTGGGTACTGAGCACTGCTGCCCGCTGGGTACTGAGCACTGCTGCCCACTGGGTACTGAGCACTGCTGCCCACTGGGTACTGAGCACTGCTGCCCACTGGGTACTGAGCACTGCTGCCCACTGGGTACTGAGCACTGCTGCCCGCTGGGTACTGAGCACTGCTGCCCGCTGGGTACTGAGCACTGCTGCTCACTGGGTACTGAGCACTGCTGCCCACTGGGTACTGAGCACTGCTGCCCACTGGGTACTGAGCACTGCTGCCCACTGGGTACTGAGCACTGCTGCCCGCTGGGTACTGAGCACTGCTGCTCACTGGGTACTGAGCACTGCTGCCCACTGGGTACTGAGCACTGCTGCCCACTGGGTACTGAGCACTGGGTGCTTCCGAAGGTCCAGATCTGTCACGAGTTTCCTCCAAGGACTGTCTCATATTCTCCTGCAGGTATTCTGCCTCTCTCAGGCCTCCCATGAGATAACCAGTATTGCACCCTGTGTACTGAGGGAGAAACTGAAGTTCCAAGTGATGGTGTAACTTGTCCAAGGTCCCACCACCTAGCGAGTGGAGGAGCCGGCAGCTAAATTCAGATTTGCATGGCTCTGAGGGCAGACTCTGTCACACATGCTATGTGTGGTCTGTAAGGGAGTGAAGGGGTGTTAAACCAAGACCCCAAGGACCCTTCTAGTTCAACATCTCTTTCAGAAACAAGATCCTTCCACCTGCCTGAATCTCACAGAGGCTTGGTGCCCCCGCTCAGGCCCAGCTTTGCCCATCCAGGCCCAAGAGCTTGGCTGGGCCCCAGATCTCACTATATTCTCAACTTTCCTCAGAGATGCTACTCTCTGGTAAATTAGCAATAGTACTTAGCACAGGGCAGTGTGCATAGTGAGAGGCTTCAGAGCATCAGCCCTGAATGTGATGTCTTTATGAAACCCCTCCAAGTTTCAGGAATCTGTGGAAGAGCAGGTGGAAAGATTGCAGGAGCCAGAGGCGGTGGATATCTCCAAAGAAATGGTGTCCTCCTGACACAACAGGGCTGATGCTCACATGAGCTCCCAGAGACTCTGACAGCGTGCTTAAGACCTGCACAGGTACAAACCAGACAAAAGTCTCGCAGCACGGAGAAGGAAAAGTGGGTGCCAAGTCCTACTTCTAACTGAGAAGATATGATTTTTAATAATAATAGTAATGTAAAAGAATGTGGTGCTTAGAGACCCTGGCAGAAAAGTAAAGGGGAAGAGAGACGGGGGTGCACCATGAGTAGCCTCTCTCAAGCCCAGTCCTGTATGCACCCCACATGGAGCCCAGAGGAGCAAAGGCCTGGAAAGTGCACATGGTTTCTGAGACGGCCATGCCACAGTGCCCTATGCTTCGTCACAAGCGTTTATCTACATGAGGGTGCCCTGATGGGCTGTGCAAAATCCAGACAACCTCAAAGGCTGCGGCAACATCTTCCCGGTGGGTAAAAATGTCCTTCATCTCCAGAGGCACAATCGCCCACCGCAGTGAGGCATGTGCAGAAATATGACTACCCTGTGGCTCAGTCCTCAAGAAATGTAGGAAAGTTGAGTGGAAAGGTTACCAGGGCCTGAGGTGCTGAGGACTGGATTGAGAGATGTGTTTTGAAAGGTGCAAATGTTAGTAGGCAGTAGTAGTAACCTTCGGAAATCTCTTAAACAGCATTGTTATGTATTTGAAAATACTAAGAGTAAGCCCAGCGATGGTAGACCATGCTTTTAATCCCAGCACTTGGGAGGCAGAGACAGGCAGAGTTTAAAGCTAACCTGGTCTGCCAAGTGAGTTCCAGGACAGCCAAGCAAGGACTATGCTGAGAACCTTATCTTGAAGGAAAACAAACAAACAAAAATACTAAGAGTGATTATAAAAAGTGTTATTTTATATCAAAGAAGAGGTCATGGGTCTGAGAGGGAGTTGAGGGACACACAGAAGAGGTCATGGGTCTGAGAGAGAGTTGTGGGGGGTGCACAGGAGGAATTGAATGGTGGAGAAACAGGAATGCTATAAATACAATACTCATTTTCAAAATTCTAAATGCTTTCTAAATTTTATTTTAAGACAAATTCTCACAAATTAAAATAAATATATAAGATAATGGATATGCTAATTAACCTTATTTACTCATTCTATGGTTTATACACTCATCAAGCATCATGCACTCATAAGACATGCGCCTTGTCCTCGTGCAGCCTCTAGGGGCCTGGACCTGACTGAGGAGGGGAGGAAATGAAGAAAAGCCAGAAGCATGGACACATGGACATACAGAAACCTGGGTCCTGGGGACTGGGCTCTCTGATGGAGAAGCCTCAACACTCCAGAAGATCAGCCCGTTTATAGAATTGAACAGAGAGCAGGGTATGGTGGTCTGAATGAGAATGGTCTGTATTCTCATGTATTTGAACATTTGGTCCTCAGTTGGTGGAACTGTTTGGAAAGGATTAGGAGGCATGGCGTTGTTGGAGGAGACATGTCACTGAGGGTGGGCTTTGAGAAAATTCCCAGTGCCCTCTGTCTCAGCTTCATGGTTGTAGATCAAGGTGTGAGCTTTCACCTGTTCCTGCTATACCACGTCTTTGCTCCACCACAATGGATTCTAACCCTCTGAAACCATAAGCCAAACTAAATGCTTTTTAAAACAACCAACCTTGGTCATACTACCGCAATATAAAAGTAACTTAAGACCTGGGTATTTTGCATATAGCTGAACAAAAAAAGTGAGGTTATTTCATAGAAACAGGAGGCAGGGTTATTACAGACAGACAGGAAGACAGACAAGGAGGTAGGGATATGCACACTTGAAGAAAGAGATGGGTCTAGCTAATCTCAATAGGTATAGGCTCTGTAGAAGAGCAGCCTTCAGGCTGTAGACATGGGGACATCTTTTACACACACTCTCACCACCCACATTTGGTCCCCAAAGAAAGACCTTGCCACTGCTCTGAGCTTCACCATGTTGGTGAGCAGGGAGCTTTGTCCATTCCCTCTGAGGTCATTTAATGGCCACACCCACATCAGCAATGCACATTCAGTCAGGACTTCTCTCCCTGATAAGGGTTAGGGGTGGTGGAAGTTTCCTCCACTCTCTACAAATATACACAATTTTGGTTAATTACAATTTGTATGTGTGAAGCAAAAGTGATTACCACCACATGGAGTAAACTCCCTATCTGTGTTGTTGTTGCTGTTGCTGCTGCTGCTGCTGTTGTTGTTGTTGTTGTTATTGTTGTTGTTTTAATGAGGCTGGGCATGTCCAGACTGAAGGCTGAGGACAGGGTCAGCTCCTTTGAGTACCACATAGCCCCACAGGTAGTGAATGGGGTACATGCATGTTCCAGGGATGGCTCAGCAGGGCAAACAGAGCCCAGAAGTCATCAGTCCTTTTAGTCAGAAAGAGCTCACTCCAGAATCTCAAGGCTGGGCCATGTAAAAACTGATCTCTACACCCCACCAACCATCCCAGGAGCCAGCAGTAGGACCAACTGCAAGAGCCATGTGGGCTCTTCAACCAGAAGGACGGAGCACCTAGACATCCTCTTGTATACACTTACACACCAGGATAAATCCTTTTCACACCCACGGCCCCATGCCCACGCATTTATCTGCATAAATATGCCATGTCTCACACTGGCATATGTTCACATACTGTGCTCACACATGCTCTTTCATACTTCATACACTCGTGCATGTATGCATGCACACTACACAGTCATGCGGCCCCGTCTCTCAAATAACCATGCATTCACTCACTCACTCACGCTATCACAGAGTCAGCATGGTGGCTGAGTCAGGGTTAGAGTCCAGGCAGGACCTTGTCCCTGTGCTGTTCAAAGAGTGTGGGAGAGGTAGGCTCTGCCCACTCTTGCCCTTGAGGACGAGGAGTTGCAGGGGTGTCCACCAGAGTTCCTTGCAGGGAAAAGGAGGTATCTGGCCTTGGCATGCTGACCTGCCTCATGTCCAGAAAGATTTCAGGAGCTGCCAGACTGCCTCTGCTGCCCACGTGACCAGCCACACGTCTGTAGACTCCCATGGACTCTCTAGGCACACAGCTTTGAAAGCTTAGATGAGATTAGGCTCTCGTCCTAAATAAGAGTCATAGATTCCCATAAGACAGCAAGGCCTCCAGATCCTGGCATCCACTCTCCAGACTCCCTGACCCAAATCGCTTACCTAAGTCTCACTCAGCTCCCTCAGTCAAGCCTCCTCCCTGGGCTAGGCCATAATGCACCCAGGCCCAGCAGGACTACCAGTCCAAACAGGACTAGTATCTTAAGCTTCTCCTGGATGCCACAAGCCAGAGTCTTAGCCTCAGACACCTTGCCATCTGGGCTCTCTCATCCTCTCAATGCTCTAGCTGATGTCTTGCCAAGCTCCACCAGCAGGACTGAGAGGGGTGGCTTTAGCCATCAGAGCTCCCTGGATCTTAGGTTCTGCCTGCACCTGGAGCAACTGTGGCTTCCTCCAGCGACTTCTAAATCCTGCCTGAAGAAGGCGCCAGCCCTGGTTCCCGTTATGAACACTTGACTGAACCCCAAGTCTACACCAGCAGCCAGTCCCACTGCACAAGACCAAGGATCTGGGAGGGCTGGCAGCAACTCCAGCCAGAGCCTCTACTCTGCCTGAAGAACCCATGCCAGGGCCTGGCTTCCTGGTCCAGGAAAAGTGGGCTTTCCAAAGCCAGCCAACACCAGCCAATGAGTTTGCAGATCATTTTAACCCTTTACCTTCCTCACAGCTTGGTGTTCACCCACCCAGAGCTTTAGAACTGGCATCTGAGACCAGGCCCAGGCCCAGGCCCAGGCCCCAGGGTTAAGGACTTCCCCTCTTTGGCCCTGAAATGCATTAGCAGCAATGCCTCAAATTTCACAGCTTTCCCTAACTCACCTGACCATTAATGAGACCACATCTCTTGGGCTGCTTCTCTTTGATCTAGAAGTCACTAAGCCCAGGTCTCCCAAAAAGGTCTTCTGGCCCTGAGTCCCCACTGAGGAAGCAGAGAAAGAGCACAGAAGACTGTGGTGTGTGCTTCTCCTGGGTCTCAAGCTCCCTGCGATCCTATGACACAGTAGCCCGCTAGTCCACAGGGATATATCTTAACATCCCCAGAGAAGCCTGAAAACACAGGCAGCATGAGTCCTAGCAACAGGGCCCTTTCCTAGACACACATGCCTATGCTGAAGTTTTAAATTAGGAATGGTAGAACATTAAAAATATCAGGAAAGAAATGAAACAATCATAACAGGGGATAGAAGTTGCTGGAAACTTTGGAATTATTTATTTGTGGAATTTTCTGACTAATATTTTTGGACTTCAGTTGAGCCCCAGGAATGAAAACAGGAAAAGTGAAATTGAGGCTAAGGAGAGACTGCTGTTCTCAGGAGGTGGCAGACAAATGGTCCCCTACAGGCACTGAAGCTGGGCATCGCTCCACCATGCTGAGCAGCACTGCTCACAATCCATTCACCCAGCACGAATCCATTGAGTCCCTCCCTAAGCAGCCAGTAGTCTAATGCAAAGACTGGCTCTGGAACTCAGGCTGAAATTCAATGGAAGCTCAGGGTCAGGGCAGGGCTGAACAAAGTGTTGACTATTCTGCTTATTCCTGGGAAAATGACAAATAGTTACAGTCCCATGCTGGAGGCCAGAGGGTGGATAGCATATCTCATTTTCTTCTCAGTTTCCAGAGCTTAGCTCTCATGTCTAGTAGATAAGGCTTCCACACGAAGAAAGGCAGAGTGAAGGAATCATAGCACACACAGATGAAGGAGGCTCTGGACCCTTGGCTCTTGTTCACAGGGAAGGACCCAACCCTGGAAGGATGGATGGAGGGAGGGAGGGAGGGAGGGAGGGGTAGGGGTGAGCATCAGAGCTGTGGGTTGGCAGGCTGTTAGAAGCAGAAAGTCTTACATACAGGGTGTGTAGGGGAAAGTAACAATGGGGGAGGGAGGGGAGGCTGGTAAAATGGCTACTACTAAGCCTGATGATCAAACTCCAGTGCCCACATGGTAGAAGAGAGTCAACTCCAGCAATTTCTCCTTTGACCTCCACAGGTGGGAGCATGCCTGTATACGAGCACACACATACACAATCAATCAATCAATCAATAGTTTTAAAAAGTGACAGTTTTCGCTATTGGATAGAAAGAATAGTTTTAATTGCCAACTTGATACAACCCGGGATCATCTGGAAAGAGTCTCAAAGAATGACGGCAAGTATCAGGTTGCCCATGGGCATGCCCATGGGATGGCCTTGATTGCTTTAATTGGTTTGGGAAAACCCAGCCTGACAGTGAGCAGCACTTTCCTTGGCTTGGGTCCCTGGGCTGTGTAAAAGCACAGAAAGCTCGCTGAGTGATAAGCATGTATACTCCTTCTTCTCTGCTCCATGGATGCAACTGATCAGACGCTGTGACCTGACAAATAAGGGTGGCCCGAGAACAGCCTCCCAAGAACCAACCAAGCAGACAAGTCAGATAAGAAACCAGGACAGCTGGCCAATGGATCAATTTGGGGAGCTGCAGGTTCACTTTAGTCTGAGACTTCAGAGTAGGTGACTGTACCTGGTGGCCCAAACCAAGACAAGTAGGAGAAAGGAATAGTTAAGGAAGGCTCTTAGAACCTAAAGCTACCACAATGAAGAGAGGCATAAGGCCAGAGGGAAAGGCAGTCCATTTCCAGAATAGGAGCTACCTAGAAGGGCAGAGGCAGAGACTGAGAATAAATCTGGGAAGTCCAACACCCAACCCAGAGCATAAAGACAGAAAAGTTGCTAAAGAAATAACAAAGGGCTGGGTGCAGTGGCCATGCCTTCAATCCTGGCACTCAGGAGGCAGAGGCAAGCAGATGAGTTCAAGGCCAGTCTGGTCTACTTAGTTCCAGGCTAGTCAGGACAATTGAGGAAGATCCTCTCTAAATAGAAAGAAAAGAAAGGAAAGGAAAGCTTTCTAAATCTGAAAAAAAAATAAAATAAAACAAACAAAACAAAACAAAAAAAAAAAACACAAAAGACAAACGTTCCTGTTTTAAAGGCCCACCAAGTACTATGCATGATGAAACGAGTCAGTTCAAAACCTTACACCACAGGCACATCTTCAATTATTCTAACAGGCAGGCAGACATGACTGGAAGTGGATCCATTAGCAACTTTGGTCCACTGCATTCCTAATGGTGGATGGCCTTGGAACATGTCCAGCATTCCAGAGTTGCTGTGGAGCATCTCTGCCATGTGATAAGGCAGAGTCAGGCTTGTGTAGACTCTCCTTTCCCCTAACGTGGTTCTTCTAAGGACGATAAGATCGGCTATAGCCTATTGGTCTATTCATGCTCTGACTACCATTTGTCTTTAACCATCCCTCCCCCCCTCCCCCACCCAAACATGGATTGATTAAGCAACTTTAGACAACTTTTCTCCAAGGAGAAAAAAGTAGATTCTGGAGCCACACCGTCTGGGTTTGAATCCTACCCCTGCTTTTTATGAGCTTGGGCAAGTTACCCAACCTCTCTGTGTCTCAGCTTCCTTGTCTATAAAATGAGAGCCTGGACAGTAGCCACTTCAATGAACCAAGGTGTAGATTCAGCCTTTACTATGTCCAAGGTGCTTAGAATAGCACTAGTTCAAGAATGAACAGTAGACAAGTGCCTACTGATATAACTTAAAGCCTACAAGCAACCAATTGAACTGCAGAGCATCATCAAATTAACCAGACAGGTGGAAGGAGCGTGGGGGGAGTGGACAGCCGTAAAGGAGGAACCTTTCTAGTCCCCCCCAGCCAGGTACCTCAGGGCACTGATGACTAGATCAGTACCTGTTGGTTCCATCATACCACTTGCAGTCATGGAGGTAGACCAGAACTCCCTGGAGAGGGTTCCCTCTGGTGATGGGATGAGCTAGTGGGGAGGTTTTCTGTTTCTAACCCTCTCTGTTGTTTGATGTCCCTTCACACAGATATATGACATGTGCACTTCAAAATGAGTCCCCTTTGAGTCACAAGTCACTCACTAGGGCTGCCTTGCCAGGGGCATCTAGAGAACCAAGGGGTGACTCCATGGGTCCTGGTGGGAATATTTACACCAGGCAGCTGCTATGAGCCATATGATGCGAACTCCTCAGGTCTGTGCTTGCCCCAAGACTTAAGTGGAGATAAAATTTGTCCCTCTGCTCTGTGGTGCTTCTGGTTTTCCCAAGTCCCCAAGGATCTTGGTACTATAGCTGAGCCAAGGTGTCACGCTATGGACAGAACAGAGTCCAGGGGCCATCGATATCTTTGTTCAAAACACATGCATTCAGTATTTGAATATATTCCAGGAACTACACAGGGTGAATTCTGGTCTCAGCAACAAGCAGCCTCCTGTCTCTTTGATAAAACCAAGACCCTGGAAACTTGGCAGCAGCTGGACAGGTGGGGCTGCCTGGTAGACTTGCTAACTGCACAACTGTACCCCACATGCTGGGGTCCTGGTTCAGTAGAGATTTTTTTTAAAGTAAGTCTAGAAAATCTGTTTCTAACCCAGTAGCAGGTAATGCAGCTGCTGGCAATCTGTGAACCACATGAAGGCTGAGCTCAAGGGTTCCTGGGCTATCTGTGGCTCTCCACGTGGGTGAGAAGCCGTAGAGATACTTGGTGGGCAGTCTGCCATCTCTTCTCATTCCGGAACAAACTTGTTTAAAGTCTCTGGCAGGCTGGGGAAGGAGCTCAAAAAAGAGGGCTTGCCATGTAAGCATAAGGACCTAAGCTCCTTGCCATCACCCACATTAAACACACACACACACACACACACACACACACACACACACACACACACACATATCTGGCTGTAGTAATATATTAGTCACTGTTCTATCACTGTGAAAAGATACCATGACCAAGGCAACTCTTGGGAAGCATTTGACTGGGGTCTTGCTTACAGTTCCAGAGGCATAGTCCATGTCGGGAGGCATGGTGGTATGCAGACAGGGGCTACAGCAGTATCTGAGACCTTTGCATCCTGATCTGTAGACAGAGGGAGAGAGACTAGGCATGGCACGGGCTTTCCACCCCCAGTGACACCCTTCCTCCAACAGGGCCACACCTCCCAACCCTTGTAATCCTTTCAAACAGTCACATTCCCTGGTGACTAAGCATCCAGATAGGATGTTTGAGCCTATGGGGGCTCAAATCACTCCAGGTGACAGGAGCTTGTAATATAGTGCAGGGAAGGTAAGGGACAAAACTGGATGAACCAGTGAGTGCCAGGTCCCAATAAGAGACCCAGTCAAAGAAAAACAAGGAAGTTGGGTATGGTGTGTGTGCCTTTAATCTCAGCACTTAGGCAGTGAAGATAGCAGATCTCTGTGAATTCAAAAACATCCTGGTTCCCGTGCTCCCCACCTCTCTTCTGCACCTATGACTGTGATAGAGGTAGCAAGACTACTGCCTAAGATACTTGAAAAATGGATACACATCTTCATTTACTATCTAGCAACTCCAGGCCTTGTGACACAGACACAAGTCCCATGTTTTCAGCATCATGGGTAGGTCTCAAAGGCTGGCCTACACGCTGCCCCTCCTGCCAGCTAGTTACTGGTTAGACACTGGGCAGATCACTCCACACTCAGAAAGTGTTGTCTTGCCATCTATCTGGTGGTATAGTGATATACTGACCTCACAGGACTGTTCTGAGGCACTTGCTAAGTAGGAGGATGGTATGATGCATTCAGGACACAGAGCTTACCTAACACCTGGCGTAAACGTCACTTTTATTTCCTCAGATGATTGGGTGAGATGAGAGCCAAACACATGGTTTAGGCTGAGCCCAGAGCATTTCCTTCTCTGTTTTTACTATCCCTAGACCTAGGCCTGGAAGCGTCTAGTCTCCGTATATCTATCTAATCTTCCAAGATGACTGATTCAATCTGGTTTCTTACTGAATTGCTCTGCCTGGCCTTATACTAACTTTGGCAATATGTTCCAACCTTCTGGCTCCTTTTCATTCTCTGGCTTGTTCTTCTGTCCTCATCTGTGTTTGACTTGTTTTCTCTGTCACCTGTCTCTGTAAAACTGTCCCACTCCAGCTACCACACACATACATTTCTCTCTAACGTAGCCTCTTCTTCCTGTCTGTTCTCCTGTGAGTTGGGTGTATCCTAGCTCTGACTCCTTCTGTCAAATCTTTCTCTGATTCATCACTTTGTCTGCCCATCAATTAGATATCACTTTCAAACTTGGCTGCTTCTTTCTACAAATTAACCTTTCCTGCATTCATTGTTAGTGATTAATGTGCTTTGTTAATGTCCAGCCAGATCATACTGTAATCCCAGATGTGTCTGCATTCTGACTGGATCATATCTTTGGATGTGATCCCTTGCCAGAGCAGTCATGTTGCTGGATTAAAATTCCTCTTCAACCTGGAGGCCACCCACAGCTTGAAAAGAAGCAATGGCATGTTTGTGTGAAGGTAGTTTTATATTGTATTTGGATTAGGTCCTGTTTTCCTCACCAAATGAACAACAGGCTGGGACTGTCACCTCCCCCCCCCCCTGTGGACTTTATCCAAGAAGACTTCTCAGAGGCTCTGACCTGGAATTTCCCTTCTCTGTAACAGCGTGTTTTTTTTTAATTAAATTGTGTGTGTGCATGCATGTGTGTGTGTGTGTGCATGTGTATGCATGCATGTGTGTATGCAGGTGCATGTGTATATGTGTAAAAGTGTGTGTGTGCATGGTGTGTGTGCAGTACATGCTCTGCGCACTATGAGCATGCAGTACCCAAGAAGGTCAGAAGAAGTCATTGGATCCCCTAGAATTGGAGTTGTAGTTTCTAGCTGTCACATAGGTGTTGGGAACTGAGCCTGGGTCCTCTGCAAGAGCAGCCACTGCTCTCAAACCACTGAGCCATCTCTTGAGCCCCTGCAAATGGTGTTTTGAACTGTGCAGTTCTATCAGTGACTATGTTTATCCTATCCATCATCACATGCCCTGGGACACCACAGTGTCTGGTCCCTAAGAACCATTCAGGAAAAGTGTGCTATATATCCTGATGGGTACTGGCCAGGGGGGGGGGGGTTCAGGGACTTGAAAGGGAAAGGAGAATTCAGGTACTTGTCTAGATTTCCCCAGCTGGCAATAAAGTGATCCTGGAAGAAAGAGAAGTCACTATAGCCAAAAACCTTGCTGGCTGGCAGGTGGATTGTGATCCCAGCCAAGCCAGGACCTGCCAGTGAGAGCCAGTTTGGCTTCTGGAGGCCGTAGCTCCCCACTGTCCACAAACATCCTTGTGCCTCTTGCACCTGAGCCACATTTTTCTCTTTGTGTCTGTTCTTTCCTGGAATTGCCAGATGTACCAAATTAAAGAAAAAAAATGTTGGCTAACCTTCGATGTACAGGCTAATGAACACCTTTCAGGGCAGGCAGTTTTCACAAGGTTGACACTCAGTGAAACTCTTACTCACAAGTTTGTATTTAACTGGGTGTTCTGGGTGTCTTGTTTTGTTTTGTGGAAGTTTTACCTGGGCAGGTAAGGCCCTCTCCAGCTCATCCAATGGAAAGAGTTCTTGTCTGAATGTCACTGCTATTGTTTGCATGTGCTCCGCTCCCCCACCCCTCAAGTCAGGTGTTGAAACCCAGTGGCAATGGTGGTTCGGGGTGGGACCTTTACAAGGTAAGCAGACTGTGAAGGATATGGCATCGCTGCTGTCCTGAGAGGTCAGGGATAGGAATGTGGGCTTGTTACAAAGTTAAAATCTCCCTGCTCTGTTTCCCAAGCCCTGTCTTGCCTTGTGTTGTTAGGGTTGAGGTTAGAGGCTAATGGTTAGAAAATTAGAGGGTTCAGGCTAGGGGGTTAGGATTAGGGTTAGGGTTGGGGCTAGGTTGGGGATTACATTAGAGTTAAAGAGTTGGAGTTGGGGATTAGGATATTGTCGGGGTTAGGCTCAAGGTTGCCTCTGCAATAAGCTAACCCAGCAAAAATGGACTTCTCAGCTTCCAGATGTGAGCCAAATGGCTATCCTGGAACTCACTCTATAGACCAGCCTGGTCTCAAATTCACAGAGATCCACCTGCCTCTGCCTTCCAAGCCCTGAGATTAGAGGCATGCACCACCACTGCCCAGTATCTCTTTCCTTTCCTTTCTGCCTGCCTCCCTTTCGCCCTCACTCCTCTTCTTCTCCTCTCAGACATCTTTCTCTCAGTAGTCTCATGTAGTCAGTCTGACCTAAACTCACTCTATAGTCATATAACCTTAAACTTCTCCTCTCCCTGTCTTGTTTCCTAAGACTGCTTGGTTACAGGTGTATACCACCATGCCTCATTTTCGGCAGTTCTGGGAATGGAGCCCAGGGCTTGTGCATACTGGGCAAGCCTTTCACTTAGTGGTCCATATATTCACCTTCAAATGTTAGTTCTATGTAAGCAACTTGGCCTCTGCTATAGCAGCACAGAAGGGAAGCCTTTCCAGAAACTGTCTCTATATGATTCTCTCTGTCCAGTCCAATGTCACTGTGAACCTGGGACACATCCAGCACCGAGTCACAGCGAGGCCATGAAGGAATACTGCTTACTGGCTTGCTCAGCCTGCTTTTTCATAGCACCCAGGACCACCACCACAGAGGGGGCACTGGCCACAGAGAGCTGGGCCCTCCCTCGTTAGTCAAGAGAACGCCCACAGGCCAGTCTTGTGGGGCATTTTCCCAGTTGAGGTTTCCCCTCCCAAAGTGACTTTGGTGCAAAGCTAGCCAGCACAGCTGCAAAAATTTTTGTTATGAGGGAACTTGAGCAGACAAGGCACCTGGAAGCTAGGCTGACAGGCTGTCTCTCCATCTTTACACTTTCAGAGTCTTGGGGGGGGGGGCTGTGGCTCTCTGGGGTCTGACCTCATGAAACCCCTCTCACAGATCTCTCCGAAGCTGTAGGCGGCATGCAGCATGCATCGGATGTGTTCTGACAGATAGGCAAGGCTGCAGCACCCTCCCCGCTCCACCACGCATGAGTCATTGCCTCTGACAGAGCAAGGCCATGGTATCAGCTCTGTGGGGCGCCTGGGTAGGGAAGCTGCTGTCTTATCTCCACAGCCTAGCTGTTCATCCCATAACAACAAATAGCCAAGAAGCCAACTTATACCCAAGTCACTTTCCCTTAGCCTGCTCCTTCTGGGACAAATTTCAGACAGACAGGGTCCTCTTGCCCAGTGCCTGACCAGTATGGTTGAAATTGTTCTCATACTGCAGGAAGGCTTCAGAAACTAGCAGTCTCTGGAAGTAAGGTAGGGCATTGCCCCCTAAGCCCACTGCATACCCAGTCTGAGGATTCAAAGGAATTCCTTCTAGAACAGACATCTCAGCTGCGGGGGCGGGGGAGGCATCCTCTAACTGCAGGGACTGCTGGGATTGGACCCAGTGAAGGACACTAAGTGGAGGGGAGTTGGGAGAGGGTGGGGATGATTTTGTTGGTCAAGGGCCGAGAACCCTCATAAAGGACTGTGGGGGTGGCTAGTCTGCTGGCTGTGCTCGAGGGGGAGTGGAGGAGGTCTAAGAGAGGAGGAGAAGACTCCATGATGTAATTACATGCCTAATTTCCCCAGCAGTGCCAAGGCCGGGAGGCCTCGCTGCCAGAGCTGCTATAATTAGTGGAGATAATAATAATAATGATAATAATGATAATAATAATTCCTAGATACGTGTTGCCACTCGAGTAGAGCTGCTGAGAAGGTGGGAAGAGGGAAAGAAGCATGCATTCTCCAGATGGGCTTGCCATATTCCCAGATGGTATTCCAGGGCCCAGACAGGCCCAGCATCGCATGCTGCTTCCCTCACCCCAACCAAGGAGACTTTGAGGGTAAGCAAGAAGTGACTCACACATGCCTGGGTCTGTACTGTACCTAATGCTCTGAGGTCCAAGATGGGCCCTGTGAGGAAAGAGGACTGACTGTAAGGGAGCCTTCTATACTCTCTCTGATCGTCCTTAGCATGAGAACAGGCTGCTCCCAGATAGTGTCTGCAGCTCCAAATCAGAACGAGGAACTCTTGCTGCTGAGCCTTGACTCTGAGTCCCACCATCCACAGACCTGTTCCCAGCCTGACTCCTGCCTGGGAGCCCTGAAGAGAAGCAGAGGTAACCTAGGAGTAGAGCAGACCCAGTGTAGACACATTAGGGATGTTCTTCCTCCTTGGTAGGAGGTCAGAAAGTAGATTAGAGTCTCAGTCATAGAGCCCCAGGGAGGTCAGTGGACATGTGAAGTGGAAACTTCTGGGTTCTTTGGAAAGTCAGTTGTGTTGGATGGTGTTTTGCTGGGATGAAAACACAAAGGAGTGTTTTCCTGAAGCAAATACAAGTTAAAGGATGTTTTGCTAAAGCAGACTCGTGAGGAATGTTTCATCGGACACAGAAGAAAAGATGTTCACCAAGGCAGACTCGTGAGGAATGTTTCATCGGACACAGAAGAAAAGATGTTCACCAAGGCAGACTCGTGAGGAATGTTTCATCGGACACAGAAGAAAAGATGTTCACCAAGGCAGACTCGTGAGGAATGTTTAGCTGAAGCAGACACAAGTGGAAAGGATGTTTTGCTAAAATGAGCACATGAAAGGACACATGATAAATGATTCTTTGCTAACAACACAAAAGTATTGCTCTACCTTACATCGCATGGCGGAGCTCCATCTTGTTGGAACTCCACAGACAGAAAACACCTGGTGGTGCTCTGGCGGCTTCTTGCCGCTTCTGCGCACTTTGGTCGATTGGCAGAGTGATGTCAGCTGATACAGACTCCTGTGGACTTTTGCTAAGACAGACTCAAGTGATGAGGCAAGACACACGTTGATATCAGACCCTCGGAGGACGCCTGAGGTTTAGAGAAAGTACAACTAGGATTCAATGGACCACAACAAAGGCTTTGCTTGTGGAGTTAGCTCTGAAATGCTTCCTGGTTTCGCATCTATGATGATCTTCGCTTCGCTGTGAGAGGCACGGCAGACAACTCCTCCTGGTGTCCCCTGGTGGTCCTGGTTTTCCTGCTGACTCATGCTGACTCAGCTGAAGCCTGGATGTCTCTGCTAGGTCATGCCACCCCTGCTGCTCTCCTGACACTCTACCAAACTGGACTGCTGATGTATCTGTGAAGTGTTGGCAAGTGGATCGAGCTGCCGCTGCTTACATGTGAACTGAACTGTGATTTCCTGACAAAGCAGATGGGATGTGTTCCAAAGAACCTTTTCTAAACAAGTCCACGTCCCCCTCCCCACCCCTGTATCCTAATAACCTTTCTTTTCCACTATCTCTGCGAGTGATGCCAGAAGGGAGGGCAAAACGCTTACGAACCATCATTAGAAGTAGGTTTTGAGACCATTTACGTTACAAACATACCCGTCATGCTTTTCAGGAGACCTAACCGTCACCAGGAAGATAAGGAGAGGGCAGAGAATGGCTCCTGAGACAATGACATTAGCCGTGGCAGCTCTTGTACTGTGCACGCGCGCGCGCGCGCACACACACACACACACACACACCAGTCCTCCAGACCCTCCTTGTACAGTCCCCTCAGCCTCTTCCACAATCCTGGAAGTCTTTCCATGAGACCCACCACAGTAGTGAGGAAATGAGGCTCAGAGCCACAAAGGCCTGAGGCCTAGAGAAACCAGTGTAGTCCACCCTTGGTGTACAGTAGGACTCCACCCTGGACTCTGTGATCAGATTCAGGTTCTTGTAAACCACTTAGATGCTGCACCCCTGGGTGGGAAGAGAAGGGTATCACTGGCCACAGAAGGAATCATGATACCTTTCTGCAGAGTGGCTGCCAAACTTCATGCCTGCTAACCCTGTAAAATGGCCAGTGTATCTGGTGAGAGTCAGTCCCTAGGGAAAGCAGGGAAGAATCTTCCCATTATACCTAGTGCAAGGCATCCCCCTGCCTTGCCTTGTGGGCCACGTGGAACCGTGTCTCCAGACAGAAAAACTGGTAAAGTCAAGATGATTAAGGAACCCTAGCAATTCTCCTCCACTCACCCTCCCTGTTCCCCTTCCCTTACCCCCTTCTCAACTTCTTGAGGTTCCCAGTGGCGTCTGGGTACTAAGGAGTTTGGGAACCACAGTCTTGGCCCAAGTCCAAGCTGTTTCTCACGGAGAGGAACACAGGCTGGGGTCCCCACCTTAGGCTGCATTCTGCCTCCCTGAACAGGTGTTGGCATGCCATGAGCTTGGCACCCCGATGGCAGCAAGGAAGGAACATAGCCTAGCGCCTCTGCATTTCCCTCCCTGAGCCTTGTTCACGCACACCAGCGGCAAGGTGAAACTCAGACCCACATTGCCTCAGTTTCCCCTTTTAAAAATGAGAATGGCTTCCAGTACCTTTGATCCCTTTACCTTTTACCTCCTCCTTCCTGGCGCTGAGGTGGGAAAGGACAAGAAGCCTGTCCTGAGGCTCCTCTACTGAGAGATCTCAGTGTTAGCCATGGGAGTTCTGTAGGCCACGGGGCCTCCAGTTAAAGAAGACAGAAGCAGCAAGATACAGCCCTTTCCTGGGAGGAAGTGCCACAGTGGCCCAGAATACTGCCTAGAGAACATCCCTAAGGCTGGAGAGCAGACCCCAGGAGCATATGGGGCTTCAGGGGAAAGCCTTGCAGAGGCTTCTGAGAGAGTCTGCCACAGAAACATGGCCCTGCTTGGAGAGCAGCTCTGAAGCCAAACCCACTCCAAGAGCCTCTCGGCTTTGGAAGGAGACTGCCACGCAACACACCCAAGCTCTGTGTACCTCCAAGTGTGCCCATCAGTTGCACGCAAGGCCTGTCAGGGACCGATTCCACCTGGCTGGGCAGCAAGGCAGCAGAGACAAGAGTTAGGAAGCCAAACTGGAGGAGAATAGAGACTCCTTCCTACAGCCCATGGCAAAACTGCCAGGGGCTCCCTGCTCTGCTTCACCACTGGACAGTAGGAGGTAGAGCAAGCTACCCAACACTCCCTTCCTTTGCAAGCCCAAATTAGATGTCCCCATTTGCCTATGTGGTCTGCCTAGCTCCCTTGCTGCAACCTGTGTGTGTCTGCTAACCAACTGAGGGGGACCTGGGAGCCTGGCTGAGAGTAACCTCAGCTGGCCAGCACTGTGGCCCAGCCTGTCAGGATAAGGCAGGGAGCTCACCAGGGCTGAGCTGACAACCTTCCCTCCCTCAAGTCCAGGATGCTCCAACAAGGCTGTCCTACAGAGACGTAGAGCAATGCCTTGTACCAGTGCAGGTACTGGCACGCCATGTGTTTTGTGTCTTTTATCCCAGGTTAGATACCCTTGACCACACCTAGTGTTTTGGGTCTCTTCATTTCAGGTTAGAGTCCCCTGAAATCCTCTCTTCACCCATAGCCAGAAGGATCCATAGGTCCTAATCCCTAAAGAAGACAGAGGTTGGTGACTCCATAGCAATGGGTTTCAGAGCCCCTGATTGAGGCCAACCTGGTCCTGCTGGCTTGCAGCTGCCTCAGCTCCAGCAGACCCAGCCTTTCGGCTCATATAGCTAAGGCCTCCAGCTGTCTGTCTGAAGACCCAGCACTGGCAGCCTGCAGACTAACCCAAGCTCTCCCACCCCCAGGCTATCGACTCTGCCCCAGGCTCTCTCCTCGCCTCCACTGGGGAAGTTTCTAGGGGAAAGTAGGGCTTGGTTCAGGACTCACAGAACTCAACCAGTCAGAGTTGGAGTCTCAGCTCTGCTACTTCCTGGTGTGACCTGCCGTAAGCAGCATGGTCTCCACCATATGGAGTTCCTGACGTCTGTGGATGTGGAACACTGCCTTGCCCATAAAGTAGCTCATGGTGACTCACATATAGTCGGCAGCTACTGAGTATTAACTTAATATTGTCTCTTCCCTGCCCTCTCTGTCCCCCACCCCCACCCTGTGTGGGTTGCAGGGACGACAGACTGAGGTCAGGGTTGGTGGCACACACACTTACTCACAGAGCCATCTTCATGCTTATGGGAGAGCTTTTAAAGATAAAATCGAGGAAGATTGCCTCAGGTATTTTTTTTTCCCCGAGACAGGGTTTCTCTGTGTAGCCCTGGCTGTCCTGGAACTCACTTTGTAGACCAGGCTGGCCTCAAACTCAAAAATCCGCCTGCCTCTGCCTCCCGAGTGCTGGGATTAAAGGTGTGTGCCACCACACCCGGCTGCATCAGGTATTTTGAAGCAGCAATAAGTGTCAGCCACAATGATGGATAACAGGAGTGACGTCAGTCAGAGGTTGGACAGTCTTGCTGAGTGAGCATCCTGGCAGGGCCTGCATGAGGTGCAGTAGGTTCTGTGCAAGTTCACAGTTGGCCTGAGACAGAAGCAGTCACGCTGAGCAGTCCTTCCTCAAGACCGCAAGACTCCACTTTCTTTTTTTCAGTGATTCCATTCTGACAATATTTGCTTCAACCCGTTCCACAGATGAAGAAACAGAGGCCTAGGGACCATTAGATTTTCCCAGGTGACTCAGCTGGGAAATATCCCAGGGCTACAATTCAGTTTGTGACTTTTTTCTCTTTCCCTTCCTTCTCCCCCCCCCCCCCCCCCCCGGCTCTCCTCCTCTGTCTCTGACTGTCCTCTCTCTCTGTTTCTCTGTGTGTGTGTGTACATAGAGGAGAAAGGTTAGCCTCGGGTGCCATTCCTCAGAACCCCAGGAGTCTGCCCCCCTCTGCCTCTCCAGCTCTGGAATTATAAGCACACCCAACCATGCTATTTACATAGATCAAACTCAGGTCCTGGGTGCTGGGAATTGAACTCAGGACCTCTGGCAGAGCAGCCAGTGCTCTTAACCACTGCACCATCTTTACAATGTCATAATTTGGGTTTTTTTTTTCTCTAAATATCCACACAGAACTTACACAACAAATGTAACAGAAAACCCGATTTTTTCCTTTCAGTCAGCCCTTGAAGGTCAGCATTGGTGCTGTGTGAGAAAGGAGACTTTGTCATGTGACCCAGCCTCCTGCTCTTTCCTCACAGATCACTGTGGTAGTCACTTGCGCTGGTCAGAAGCCACTCACGTTTGCACACTTACTTAAATCTGGTTCAACGCATGTTTTACTTCCTTCTTCTGTCTTCTCCTCATGTGGTTCTTCTCAGTTTTGTTTTCCTAGCAGTTCCAAAACCAGACAGTGTCCAATAGCAAGCTCACAGTTCCACAAAGCTAAAACTCTTATTTGACAACGAATAACCCCATTTCACAGACTTGCCAGCTGAAGGAAGTGCACTGACCCTTCAGGGTCAGCTCAGGCCATGGCTCAGCTTCGTTCTGGCAATCCATTCAGCTGTCCCCTTCATACCCTGGCTTACCTTTATAGGCAGCCTCGCTCCTCAGGAGCAGAGGAAGACACAATGAAAAGCCAAAGGGTTGTAGAAACTCATCTTCCATCCATGAGCTAAAGGGTAGCTGTTAAAGACCAAACCAAAGACCCCGTGCATTTAGGCACTGACCCATATCCTCAACTAGGATCAGTATATACCTATATATAATATATGATATGTGTCATATAATACATAGTTTTTATTCAGAGACAGTCTCATGGACCTCAGGCTGACCTGAGTCACTATGTAGCCAAGAATAGCTTGTAACTTTTAATTTTTTTCAAAGTCTACATTTAATGATGGTTCTTAAATGCTTTAATCTCCCTTGTAACCCACCACCCACCAGAGGGAGTGGAAAGAAAGGATACAGTGGAAGCGGACCTATTTAGAAATGGTTCTTTAGAGCAATTCCCATCTGTGTTGTCTAGAAATCAGCAGTTCAGTTCACAGGCTAGCAACAGCAGCTCAGTCCATTTGTGAACACTTCACAGATACACCAGCAGTCCAGTTTGGTAGAGTCAGGTTAGCAGCCGCAGTGGCATGACCTAACAGAGACAGCCAGACCACAGCCTAGGCACAAGTCAGCAGGTGAGACCTGGAGGATGCCAGGAGAGGTTCTTGGCTGTGCCTCAGCAAAGCAAAGTGAAGATCAGCGAAGACATGAGACCCACAAGCATTGCACAGTTAGCTCTATAAGCAAGCCAAGCTCAGCCTCCATCACAGTCCGTCAAGTCCTGTTTATACCCTCCAAACATCACATGTCATCCACAGGTGTCGTTGGCACGTGCGTCTGTCTCAGCTGACATCACTCTGCCAATCAGCCTGAGCCCTAGGAAATGGCAGTACACCACTGTTTTTTGGCACATTTCTCTCAGTGAAATCCCAACAAATGGAGATCAACTATGCAATGTAAAGTCAGACCAATACAGGCAATCGTTAGTAAAGACTCCCCCATCAGGTGTCTGTTCACATGCTTGCTTTAGCACAACATCCTTTCTCCTGTGTCTGCTTCAGTAAAATGTTCTTTTACAAGTGTGCCTTTCACCGATGTCCACTTTAACAAAACGCCCCTTCACATGTTTGCCCCAGCAAAACACCACCCAACACAACTGACTTTCCAAAGAACACATAAGTTTCTACTTCAATATCTCTGAATGCCTGATCTTCCTACTTCTATCTCTGGAGTGGAATTAAAAGCCACCAGGGCCAGCTTTTGTTTGTTTGTTTGTTTGTTTGTTTGTTTTATATATTTTGAGACAAGACCTCACTATGTAGCCGACGCTGGCCTGGCACTCATAATCCCCCTACCTCTACTTGGCCCAGCCAGGATCAATCAATCTTAGCATAACAGAGAGAGAATAATGGGGCTTACGTGTGGATAAACATGAACATGGCTATGTGGAGCTCACAGACATAACCCACTGTGTCTTCAGGGGGACGAGGTTAGAGGTAAGAGCAATCTGAAGTTATGAAAGTTACTTTGAAGCAATAATTCTTAGCTTCAAAGATGAATACCAAGGTATCCAAGGACTTGTGGCAAAGATGGCAGCAGACCACTGTGGACAGTGGTTGGACAGACGTCCTCACAGTAGGCGCCTCTGTCATGTTGCAGTGCTGACCAACTGTCTTCACTGATAGTTCATCTCACCAAGCATGAGTTCAGGAGGCTCACTTCTTCATGTCTCCTGGCTTTATACTTTCATGTGTGCATTTTTGTAAGAATTTGATATTAGCAACTTCATTTTGCTTCTCATAACTTCCATAGTACATATAATGGGATAGCCTTTGCTCTTTTTGTTTCCCATATATCTGTGTGTACATGTGTGTGTGTGTGTGAATGTATGTGTGTGTGAGTATGTGTATGTATACATGTGTGTGTGCACACACATATTTGGTATGTGTGTCTGTGTGAGTATGTGTATGTATACATATGTGAGTGTATGTGGAATGTGTATGTGAGTGTGTGAGTGTATATGTCTGTGATTGTGCATAAGTATGTGTGAGTGTGTGTGTGTGTGTGTGTGTGAGTGTAAGAGTGTGTACTCATATGTGGTATGTGTGTGTATATATGTAAATGTAAGTGTGTGTGCATGTATGTTTGACTATGTGGCATGTGTGTATATGGGTGCATGTGTGTATTTGCATATGTGGTATTTATGTCTTTATATGTGTACGTGTATGTGTATGTGGGCATATACAGTTCGTGAGGATGTGTGTATGCACTCAAGCCTGCCACAGCACAACTGTGGAAGTCAAAGAATCACATGTAGAAAGCAAATATCTTCTACCGTGTGGGTTCAGAGATTGAACTCAGGTCATTGATCTTGGAAGCCTGTGCCTTTACCTGCTGAGCTGTCTTGATTGCCTGAATATTATTGCCCCTCATGAGGAAGGGAAATTTAATACATGCTGAGTACTAAGGACCTTACGCTGTGTGAACAAACACAGTCGGAATCCACTGCTGTGACTGCTCCAAAGTCCAGTTCACAGAGATGGGAAACGAGGTGGAGTTTGTCAGGGCTTGGTTGGTGGAAGTTCAGTTTGGGAAGTCTGCAGCCATCTGACATCACGAAGGGCTTTGTGTCACTGAACTCAGCCAAAGAACCCGGATTGGTTAGGTAACTAATCCCAGCATAGTAGATGCAGAGACAAGAGGGTCAAAGGTTCAAGGTTATCCTAAGCTGCATGTCTATTTCTTTTATGACTGCTGGTGCAATTCTGCTGAAGATTGGCCCCAGGTTGTAGCAGCGTTAGGAGATGATAGAACCTACACTTGACAGAGATATGGAGCCAGCCTGGGTGTTCAGTGACAGAAAGATTCATAAGGGAAATGTGGTATCTACACAATGGGATTTTTTTCTCAGCCCTAAGGAAGAATGAAGTTATGTTATTTGCAAGAAGATTTATTCAACTGGAAACCATCATATTAAATGAATTAAGTTATGTTTTCTTTTCTACATGGTTCCTAGATTTTAGATAGATGTATAAATCACATATATGACATGGAAACAGAAATGAACTCTCTGGGAGACAAAGGAGACATGTTTGTTAGTTGGCTGGTTGATTGGTTTTCTGAGACAGTCTCACTATGTAGCCCTGGTTGTCCTGGAACTCACTATACAGACCAGGCTGGCCTCGAACTCACAGAGCTCCTCCTGATTCTGCCTCCCAAGTCCTTTAAACGGCCAGTTTAAAGGATACACTTTTAAATGCACATCTCAGCCTGTTTTCTACCTCCCCTGGCCCTCACTATGGTTGACAAGAGGCCCTAGAACACAGAAGCAGAGGCCTGCTTGCTGGTGCTAAGGGTCTTCTTACAAGCAGGATCCTTAAGTTTTACAATGTCTTTTGGAGACAATTCTGGCCTGTTGGGTTAGATAGAAATTGTTCACCCCTCAGATCTGTGAGTCTCAGGAAGGAATTCCTGACAGATATGATATGATATGATATGATATGATATGATATGATATGATATACGTGACAGTGCCTGGCAAATACAGAAGTGGATGCTCACAGTCATCCATTGGACGGAGCACAGGGTCCCCAATGAAGGAGCTAGAGAAAGGACCCAAGGAGCTGAAGGGGTTTGCAGTTGGGACTAAACCACCAATCAAAGAAAACACACAGAGGGACTCATGGCTCTAGCTGCATATATAGCAGAGGATGGTCTAGTCAGTCATCAATGGGAGGAGAAGCCCTTGGTCCTGTGAAGATTCTATGCCCCAGTATAGGGGAAGGTCAAGGCCAGGAAGAGGGAGTGGGTGGGTTGGGGAACAGGGGAAGGGGGGAGAGGATAGGGGATTTTTGGAGGAGAAACTAGGAAAGGGGATAACATTTGATATGTAAATAAAGAAAATATCTAATAAAAGAAAGAAAAACAAGGTAGACTCAGATTAAAGGAAAAAAACAAAGCAAAAGCAAAAGCAAAAACAAAACAAACAAACAAACAAAAAACGTGAAGGGCCTCAATGGACATCAGATAAAAAGACAGGATTCTGGGCCAGAGTCAACTGGCCAATCCTCCGTATCCACCAAGAGACATGTCTACCATGTAACTCAGCCTCTGGACAACACTGGACAGTGCCTCTGGACAACACTCTCAGTCATGTGCATATTCTATATAAACACAATATAACAACAACAATAAGTAATATAAATCATTAAAAGGAGTGGTGGCGCACGCCTTTAATCTCAGCACTGGGAGGCAGAGGCAGGCAGATCTCTGTGAGTTTGAGACCAACCTGGTGTACAGAATAGGTTCCTAGACAGCCAGGCGACACAGAAAAACCCTGTCTTGAAAAAAACAAAACAAAATTTAAAAAGTAAATTAGTAAGTAAACGAATGAATGGTTTCTGTCCTAAACGTACAAGTAATTCTAATATAGACACTAGGCTCTGTCTATTTATCTATCCTATCATCCATCCATTTACATATATGTATATTCAACACTGTGCATGTAACAGTAATAAAGAGGGGGTCATGAATTGAGAAGAAATGGGGGAACCGGGGTCTGGGTGAGGGGGGAGTAGAAATTGTATAAATACTCTTGTGTATGAAATTCTAAAATGAAAAAATTGAAATAAAAATTTAAAGTGTAAGGTCTTGGGGCTGGAGATGTCTCCACAGACAGAGGCTCCTGCTGCTAAGCTGGTGACCCGAGTTTGCGCTCTGAATCCCACTGGTGGAAGTAGAGAACGGATTCCCAAAAGTTGTCCTCTGACCTCCACACAGGGCACAGGACCCAACACCACCCCCACACCATCCACATCCACAAATAAATAAATAAAATTTAATAAACTTTTCTACCCCAGCACTCAGAGGCAGGCTGATCTCTGTGAATTCAGGGCCACCCTGATCTACACAGCAAGTTCTAGGACAGCCAGGGCTACATAGGAAGACCTTACCTCAAAATACATGCAAACAACCCCCCCAACAAAATAAATATTTCTAATTAAAAAGTATTTTATTGAGGTACTGGTTGACAAATAAAATTCAATTACTTAAGTACAAATTTTCCATTCTGCTACATTAAATGATTGGCAATTACACTAATAAACATCTCCACCTGTCACGATTGCTGTTTGCCCCCTGTGTCTGTATGTGCGCTCACACGTATGCGCTATGTATGGCAGATCTATGAAATCAGTTTTCCTTCTGTAACCTAGGCATTCATACCCTTTGATTGGTATTTCTACCTTTTCTCTAGACCTTGGAGATCACCATGTGGCCACTTCTGTGACTTCCAGGGTTAGAGTCCATGTGTGAGAGAACTACCTCCTGTCTGTCTTTCCGTGCCTGCCTTGTTTAACAACATAACATCCATTTGTGTTCTGAATGTGTGTGTGTGTGTGTGTGTGTGTGTGTGTGAATTTTTACACTCTGGAGCCTTTGATAGGTATTATTTTGCCCTCAGAAGAATACATAAATAGATAAGTACAAAGATATGTACATCATACATACATACGTACGGACATATGTACATTGTTACATACATACTTTGTTTTTAGTCTCCCCTAAACCTCTCTATATACTTCTCTCCCCTCCTGCAGGTTTTTCTTTAGTCCTCAAATAGTTACCCCTGCTTTCAAGCCCCACATATCCAAAGGTGCTAAATCGTCCTTGCCTCTAGCTTCTGCCTCGGCCTCTGCCTCCCCTCCCCAAGGAGGGCTGGGCTGGGTCCTAAGCTCTGACTCCTGGACACCTTGAATATTGGAGTTATAAACTCACCACACACCTACTTTTGTGATCTGTTCTGCAAAGCAGTATCTTTACTGAATGCCATCTGAAGTTCCGTGTTGACTGAGTCAGGGTCAGGTCACGTCCCCAGCACCCTGGCCCCATCTGCTCCACAGCACTTCTCCACCCAGTGAATATTGCTGTATTGTCAGTGAATGGCCAGGCCTCGGAGTCAGGAATCTAAAGGTTGATCATGGCGTTCTTTTCATTTTATTAGTCCCATCCAATGACTCTGTGGAGTGGACTTCCTTGTTTAAATTTTTTAAAAATTGTTTTTAATGTATATGTATGTTTGTGTCTGTGTAAGCGAAAGTTATATGTGTGTGGGTGCCCTCAAAGGCCATAGGAGGGTGTTGGATTCCCCTGGAACTGGAGTTACAGGCAGCTGTGAGCCACCCAGTGTTAGGAAATGAACCCCATGTCTTCTACATGAGCAGTACGTGGTCTGAACGGATGAACCATCTCTGAAGCCCCGAAGAGGACATTCTTCCTACCCTTCATTACGGCTGAACTGTTGCCTTCCTGGGACTTGAAGCAGATGGAGTTTCTGTAGCTGGGGCATAAGAGAATAGTCTCAATACTGCCCTTACTGGGAAGAGAGAAAGAGGTGAGCTGGGGGTCTTTTCTTTTCTTTTCCTTCCTTTTCTTTTCTTTTTTCCCCCAAGTTGACATAAAGCTAGAGTCATTTGGGAAGAGGGGACATCAATTGAGAAAATTACTCCCACAAGATTGACCCGTCTTGATTGGTGACTGATATGGAAAGCCCAGATCACTGTGAGAGGGTACCACCACTGGGCTGGGGTCCGGGGTGTGGAATAAAGCAGGCAAACGAGCTATCGTGAACAAGCCGCTAAGCAGTGCCCCTCCACGGCCTCTGCTTCAGTCTCTGCCTTGAGTTCCAGCCCTGACTTCTTTAGTGGTAGAGTGTGGCCTGAGAGTTGTAAATGAAATAAACCGTTTCTTCCCCCAAGTTGCTTTTGGTCGTGGGGTTTTATCAAAGTAATAGGAAAAAAACCAAGGCAGAATGTTTCAAAACTGATTCAGCATAAAAAACAAAGCCAGTAGATCCCAGTCCCCAGCGTTTTCCAGAGCCGGCAGTGCAGGCTGTTCCCGGGCTGCTTCAATCGGTTGAGGAGCCATCAGGATGTAGACATGCGCACTCGGAAGTGAGGCACTATGCAGTGAAGCCAATCAGGTGAGCCTTCCTTCTAGGAAAGCCCTGTTGCGCGCAGTGAATTGTGGGAGGAAGAAGCCTCTTTGCTGGGGCAGCTGGGACACGCAGACTTCACTACCCTCCCAGCTGATGCAGCGGATATCATCTCAGCATCCAGTCTCACACCAAGTCCACAGCGAAGCATTTTCCTGTGACAACTCATTGAAGAATTCTAAAAATCCCAATAATACGTTCCATTTTCTTCAAGTCAAAGAGACTGTGCCCCAGTTCGGGTCTCCGTGGTGAGATGAGAGTGGCTTGGAAAACTAGCTCAGAAAGTCACAAGGAGATGAAAGGTCAAGCCTGACCTCCCTCCAGCTCAGGTGGTGCCCAGGGAAGCAAGAGAATGGCGAGGAGTCCTTAGTTATCGTCACTCCTACAGACTTCCAATCCTCCTGCCTCAGCCTCCTGCGTGCTGGGATTACAGACACGTGTTCCACATGGACACCTGATTTACATCATGCTGGGGAGCCGTGTGTTTGTTAAGCAAACACTCTACCAACTGAGCCCTAGCCCCACAAGCTCTTCCTCTTAAACGCTGACTTCCAAATCCACCTGGTTTTCTAGGTGGGTGTGGGCTCGGAGAGCCTGTGTTGTGGACAAGTCATATGCCACCCCTGCTCAAGAGGGCTATGGCCATGTTCTCAAAGACCAACTCCTGAGAGAACAGAGAGGCCCTGGGAATGTGCTTAAAGAAGCAAGACAGGGGTGATGGGGGACACTGGGCCCAAGAACTGGCCTGGGGTTTCAGTGGCAGATCCGTGACAACTGTCCCATAATGACAGAGAGCCGGGCAAGCAGCCTAACATGTGGCTCATACATGTGGCTTCGAGTCTTACTACCTTCAGCTCGAAACGTCCCAGCCAGGGTTTAACTGGTTGACTCTAAGCCTGTTTCCTCAACTACAGACTAGAGGAAACCTCAGCCCCTATGGGGAAGATGAGAGACTAGGCACCTACACCTGAGACACAGCCCCAGCTCAAAGTCCACTGGCTGCCCTGTGGCTTCCTCCACTGTCTTCCCACCTGGGAGGCTGTCCTCACATGCTCCCTCATAAACCATAGCCCAGAGTGAAAGCAGGGCGGCATGTAGAGAGGTCACTCGCTGCCCCACATGGCCATATAAGGTGCCTTGTGTGAGTTCTGCTGTCTAAATGTCAGAGGATGTACCAAGCTTGTACTGGGCGTCCTCGGAGGCCAAGGTGCTGGGGACCTGCCCCAGGCTGAGGCATAGCTTGTTCAGCCCAGCTTATCCCTGAGCAGCCTTGGCTAGCCTCAAGTGATCTAGCTACCTGTGCCTACACTTTGTGTAGCATCTGCTGAGGAGAGGAGCTGACCTCATAGGCCACCGGGGGCAGAAGTCTCCTGGGTCCATTCCACTCAGGCCTGGCATCCAGCCCCAAGCTGGCTGCCAGGCAGCTTCTTGTAGCTAATTTGCCTATCGCTGATTGTTTGGGAGGTTTCTGGGAAGCTGGGCTCTGGCTGAGGGAATCTTTGACATCAGGGCTCGTGACACCGGAGACTTTGGACTCTCACAGTTTCCTCGAGCCCTGGAATGGTAACACTGTCACTTTAGCTGGTTTGCAGCAAGCCATCCCCACCTGTCTCCAGATTAGCCCCAGGCAGAGCCTGAAAAGGGGCCTGCTCCAAGCAGCCACCAGTTGTAAGCCATGCTGCACAGGCTTGGGAGATGGAGCCCAAGTCTGTATGTGTGCTAGGAGAGCACTCTACTGCTGAATGGCACTTTTCTGCCCTAAATACACAGACACACATAAACACACACACATACACACACGCACAAACACATATGTGCATGCACACAGACATATGCACACACACAGACACACACACTCATGCACACACAAAGACACACGCACACGAGCAGACACACGCACACTCTTGCACACACACATACACAAACGTGTGCACACACACACACACACATGCAGACACAGACAAGACAAACTGGATATTTCAGTATTAATGAATACACCATGATGTGCTCTACAGTCAGTTGAATGTGGATTTTGTGAGTGCTTCACACTCCCATCTTCACTCGTCTGAGTTGTCACTGTCAGGGGAATCTTTTTTGCAACACAATGGATGGGTTAGCATGGTGCAGGCGTGCTATGAAAGTATGGCTACTTCTCATTTCAGAGTGGTTAATTCCTTGTGATCTAACAAACCTGTGGTGGTGTCATATGTGTATCTCTCTCTGCCATGGAAGCCGCCTGTGCTCCCCAAAGACAGTGTGGGGTCAACTTCAGGTCTCCAGGCTTGCTGCTTGCCGTCTGGAGTCTTCCATGGTCAAGAGCAGCAAGGTCCCCAGGGTGGCCACACCCTTGGCCATGACTCTACCATCCAATCTGAGAACCCAGCAGGTGGCACCATCGGTAGGCATGGTAAGTCTTTGTGCTGATTTGAAAGCAACCACTTCTCCTGACTCAGATGTGAAGAGTCTGATGAAGTCTGTAGGCTACCAGAAAAATCCACCCACTGACCCTTTCAAGGAAGTCATGGACAGTCCCGAGCACACTAAAGTCTGTAAACCAGCGTCCTGCCTTAACACTGGGATGCCTGGAGTTCTTGGGTGTCAGTGATCTTAGCTCTCTGCATCTTTATTTTCTGTATGAGAACAGAATTCGTCTAGGCCTGTTGCAGCCTTGTTAGGGAGCTACTGAGACTGTGTGTGTGAAAAGGCTCTGCCGACCGCAGCTAAGCAACAAGAAGGGAAGGGAAGACTCACACCGGGAAAGGGGCGTGATGAGGCCCAGCTCTGAAAGGCAACAAAGACATCTGGGTTTCTTCGAGAGCATTATCAGCTCCCATGCCGCCAGCTGCACCCAGTGAACTTGGCCCTTGCCCCCAGGAACAGCAGATAAAGGCCTTCACAGCACTCTGTTTCCGAGGTTATGGGGCTGTTACGCTGACCCAGCCAAAACCATGATTAAGTGGTTGGAGGTTGGAAAAGAAGTGTTAGGCTTGTGGTTCACAGAGACCAGCTTCTGTGGGATCGTAAACATTAATAATTAATCCTGCCCTGTGTGATGGAGGAGAACAGCCAGGAGCCTCAGAGTGACTGCTTTTCAGGTGCCGGGCTCTCTGGCTCTGTGTGACTTTTGTAGCCCTCCCACACCCCTAAGTCCCTACTGCAAAGTAAGAGCTAACCACTGCCACAGCAAATCTACAGCAGGACACCTGAAGGTCGTCCTAATTAAGCCACACCCTCACAAGAGACTCCAGAGCGTTCCAAGCTGTCCCGTTTCCAGCACCCGATACCTCCTGTCCTCTTGCACAGCATGTTTCAAGGGCAGACATGTCAACATGCATGTGTGCGTCGCTTACAATTTGTATTGGGGGAGGGGCCGGGAGAAGAGAGCAAAAGAATATAGGTCCCTGAAAACAGCATCCCCAATACCCAGGGCAGCTAGCCCTCCCCAGGATGCTCTACAGCCCCCACACTGACAGGCTCCATTACTGGTCTGTCTCCCCAGGGCCAAGAACAGAACAGCACATTGAGAAATTACAAGTGCTTTGAACACTCTCAAGCCATTGCTTCAGTTTGCACCTGAACAATTCCCTTAAGGCTCATGTGCTAAAGGCTTCCTCCCTGCTCATTGTATTATTATTATTATTATCGTCATCATCACTATGATGATTATTTATTTACTTTTTGTGAGTACACTGTAGCTGTCTTCAGACACACCAGAAGAGGGCATCAGATCCATTACAGATGGTTGTGAGCCACCATGTGGTTGCTGGGAATTGAACTCAGGACCTCTGGAAGAGCAGTCAGTGCTCTTAACCACTGAGCCATCTCTCCAAGCCCCCAGATCATGGTATTATTAAAGGGTGGTGGGTGGGATGCCTTTAATCCCAGCATTGGGGAGGCAGAGGCAGGAAGATCTCTGTGAGTTCTGGGCCAGCCTGGTCTACAGAACAACTTCCAGCACAGCCAGGGCTACCCAGAGAAACCCTGTCTCAAAAGATAAGCAAACAAAAAGGAAGGAGTGGAAGGAAGTTAGGTCACTGGGGACATGAACTTGAAGTGTGTGTGTGTGTTGTTAAGGATCAAACCCAGGGATTCCAGTAGGCTACTAAAACACTCAACCACTGAGCCACATCCCTGCTTCCCTTAGCCCATCTCATAGCCCTTCCCCTCGGCCAGCTGGAATGTTTCTGCCTCTCCTGGATACTGCTGTTTTCTCCTTTCTAAGGGAACCCCCAGTGCTCCCCACATTGGTAAATCCAGTCTCCTGTTCTTGCATCTTTGTTGATCCATTAAGAGGCAGCGTGGGGCTGAGCTTCGTGCAGTGGCTGTGAGGACAGCCTCTATAGATTGGGTTGCCTCTGCTGAAACGTATCTGTTCTACCCAGGGAGCAATGACAGCTGTTCCCACCATCTCTACCTGGTTTGTGAGGGAAACAGTCCTTGCTTGTTAATTAACTGGTTTAAATGTTCAGTTAACTCCAAAGTTCAACTTTAATGAGCCATTTTCCCTCCCAGGTCCCCCTAGTAGGTGTCATCACGAAAGTTGCCATAGGTGAACTATGCCCCTGGCTGGCTCACAGCTCCATGCTCTGAGTCTGGCTGGTCCATGGGCTGCCCTAGACCAGTCTGTCCTGGGCACCTTGAGGACATCTGTTGCTGGCATGGAGGGTGAGTGTCACTTTGCTTTAGACAACCTACTGGCCACTTCCTCTGATCGATCCTGGAAACATGGTTGGGGCCCACTTGGCCCCTGACCCATATATGGCCCTCTCCTGCCCAGGCAGATTTGCCCCAGAAACCCCTTCCAGGCAGATACAGAGAGCAGGAGGGCTCTCTAGTTCTCCTGTATCACAGGATGCCAAGGGCTCTGGGGGTGTCAAATCATGCTCTCCCATATACTAGAGTGATAAATGGGATCTGGGCATGAAAAGCCTTCTAAAGCCTTTCTTCTCTATTAATTCAGCTTGTGATCACATGGGACTTCAGTCTGGGGCAGAGACAGCAGCCAATAGGGGTCTACTTTGTCCCCTGTTCAACCACCTGCTTTGCACAGCTCCCTGAGCCTGGTGGGCTCTCAGCCCCTCCTGTACAGTTGGGAAATTACCAAACAGCGAGCAGTCTACCCTAGAGCAGTTAGGACAGATTATCTGGCCCACCCTGCATCTGTTGAATTGAATCTATATTTTAACAAGATTTCCAGACAATACTGCCCGGTCCATTGCAGGCGGAGGTTCAGCAAAGGCCTATGCCACACCCTGAGATGTCTCTCCTGCCTTACCTCAGTGAGCGCTCTGCTCCCTCAAGGCTTGGCTCCGGGTGTAATTACTGCAATTATGTTGGATTTATTCTTGGTTTCACTCATGCTCCCCCCCCTTAGTTTAAATATTTGCATTTTATTAGAGCCCATCCATTATAACCCAAGCCCTTTTGGATCCTCCTCAGGGCCACATGGAATACATTTGCTCAGGACTGGTCTAGGCCCTTAAACACAGTTCACCTTTTCCAGGACTAATGTTCTGTTTACCGGTGAGGAACTGAGTCTCAGAGGGTTAGACAATGAACCAGCCTGGGTAGCTGCTGGGTGCCCCCCACCCCCAAGGCATCTCCACTTGCAGAGTCAGCCCAGCAGCCACTTGGACATTGTCTTCAAACAAAAGGTCAATTGGCTGCTGAGAGGAAGCAGAGGGATGCATGGGTCAGAGGTGTTCTGGCCTGAGGTTTTGCACAGATGCCCGTGGCTCTGACTACATTCAGCTGGTGGTAGAGGAACCCTGGCACTTGGGAAAGATAAGTTCTGGGTGGGAAAAGGGTAAGAACAGCCTAGGTCCATTTGCAGGCCATCAGCCAGCATGAACCTCCCTGGGGTGAGACTGATTTCAACATCTTTCTGAGAAATCCACCCATCAATGCGGGTCCTCATTTTCCAAGTCACTGAGCACTCCTGGTACACCTCGCATTCTCTTCATTCCTTTCAAAGCCCAATCCAGTTGGGAGCCTTGCCTTTGGTCTCACAACAAGACCTGTCTGTAAGTGGGACAGACTTCAGGGAAGGGCCCTGAGCAGCCTGGGTGTCTCAGGCATCTGGCCCGGGCCTCCATATGGCAGACAACATCGAGGAAAGCTGGAGGAAGAAAAATCATTCTAGACCCATCCTCCCGGGGTCTTGCTTTAAAACCAGCAGCTAAATCTACTCTACCCTACCTAAACCTGCCCAGTCACCTCTTTCAGCGCCAGGTCTAAGGGCCACCTGACTCTATCACACCACTCTGGCCCATCTTGCTAAACTGCCCAGTTGTCTTGGGTTGGGGTTTTTTTTTTTTTTTTTTTTAAACTCTTCTGCTTTTTATTTTATTATTTATTTTTGGTTTTTCGAGACAGGGTTTCTCTGTGCAGCCCTGGCTGTCCTGGAACTCACTCTGTAGACCAGGCTGGCCTAGAACTCAGAAATCCGCCTGCCTCTGCCTCCCGAGTGCTGGGATTAAAGGCGTGCGCCACCACGCCCGGCGGTTTGGGGGTTTATTGTTACCGATTTTTAAAGGTTTATTTTGTTTTTTGTTTTTCTGAGGTAGGGTCTCGTGTAGCCCAGGCTGGCTTCACACTGTGTAGCCCAGGCTGGCCTCACACTGGCTACGGAGCTGCGGATAACCTTATATCCTAATTATCTTGCCTCAGCCGCTACAGCACTGGAACCACAAGCAACGGGCAATGCTCAGGGTGGGCGTTCACCTTAACCCACGCTAAGCTCTGGGAGAAGTCACACTGTGGTAGCCTGCTACCAACCAGGCTGAATGTGATCAGAAAGGCAGGGGTTGTGGAGCGTTGGAATGTTGCAGGTCCAGAGCAAAATGATCTTGGGCCATTTTAACCCAGTAGACAGCCACATGTTGCCCACTTCTGTGTGGTACCTATTGGTGTGAACATCTAGCTCTATTTTCTTCTAGCCCCAACTCTGAGACTCTCAGAGGGCATCTGAGGGCTATAACAGGGGCTCCCTGCCATGGTCCATGCACCTGACTTTGTTACTATAAAAACTCCATGAAATTGTCAGCTCGCTGGAACATGGTATTTGGGGTAACCTGAATCTGTGTGCCTGGGCCACAGTCACTCATTTTTGGCTCCAGAATAAACATCTCTTGACCCTTTGAATTGAAAGCTTCAACACCCACTGTGGGAAAGAGGTCGCTGCTATGCTGGGAGGCAGAGGAGCAGGCAGGGCGCTTCCTTCCTGGGAGCCTGATCCTTCACCAAGCCAAGGTGACTTGGGAGTCCGTCACCAGCTGTGCCACTCACCTGCGACCTGTGTGCCTCGGTTTTTCTGACACCTCTTCGCAGGGGTGTTAAGACAGAAAGTAACTGAGCTGGTGGTGCTCAGCGGGGCCATGGCCTCCCGGCTGCTGGACTCGCGGCGCCTTGGCGCCACCGTGAGGTCACTTTCTACCATTGCTAAGGCGCTGGTGAACCTGCTGAAAGCCTAATGAGAAGAATCGCCTCTCAGAGCAGCCCCTTCCTTCAAAGAGCTTCCTCTCTGGTCCAGCATATGGTCCCGATGGACTGGAACTGGCTTGCGTCGACGCCTCAGTGGCAGGACGCAAAAGTCGGCTGTGTGCCTCCACGCTTTCAAGGATCTTCTTCTCCCTGCCCTGCAAGCCCCCTTCCTCCTGCCCTACCCCACAGGGTCCCCCTACCTGCTGTTCTTCCTAACCTGAACCCCAATGTCCCCTTTTCCAAAAAGGGTTCACACACAACTATTTCCTAGATCTTTTAACCAGCTTTATTTTGCTCCCCATTGCCTGACCCCACAGATCTAATGCCGGAGACTTCGGGCTCTCCAGGGTAATGGGTTAATGTCAGGTTTTAACATGGTAGGCCCTCAATGACTGTCCATTGACAGTAAATGAATTAAGGTTAGTCTGAGATAGATATAGCCACGTCTAGCTGGCTCCAGACTTCAAAATGAAGTTTTATGGGTGACTGAGACTGCAGACTGCTGTCGTGGAAGGTATTACACCTTCGGTTATAGTTTCTAACTTCTTATAAGGACACTCAGCAGGGGCCTGGGAACAGGTGTTAGGCATCTCAGAACAGGGCTAGTCACAATCCATGTGACAGCAGACCTAAGAAAGCAGGGTGGTAGGCTAGACCTGAGTCCTGACATTGCACTGCACAGGGCTGGGGAAGGGAGAGTAAGTCACAGGTCCTCCTCCAGCTGTCCACGCACACGCGCACACGCACGCACGCACGCACGCACGCACACGTGCACACATTGTTGAAGGCTGAGTGCAGTCTCTCCTGCCTTGCTTGAGGCACTCTCCAGGAATGAACCAGAGTGAGTGAGCTGTGCAGTCCAACCACACAGGATCAAGCCCAAAGCATTTCCACTTAAAACTGACATTGCCCAGAATGAAGACAAATGATAAAACTCATGCTAACAGTTCCCCAATGTTTCTAAGGACATTTAACAGCAAGTAACACGAATCAGGGAGGCTGTAGAGAAAACACTTCCCTCCTCTTCTTGAACCAGAGTCCTGGCCCTTTAATTAACCCCAGCACACGAAGCAGAGGCAGGCAGATCTCTAACTTTGAGGCCAGCCTGGTCTATACAGACTGAGAACCGGGACAGCCAGGGCTACATAGGGAAGCCCTGTCTTGGAAAAACAAAGCAGAACAAGGAATGTTTCTCAACATTGCCCAGTGCTCCTCGATCGTCTCTGCAGTGCTAGCCTCCATGATCAGAGTACGTTCCACTACAGCCTACAGTGGAATGAATACATAACTGTAGAAAAATGGAACACAAATGACATCCGGAATAAAAACAAATTGCATCATGGGCTAAGGACATGACTCAGCCAGAAAGGTACTTGTTATGCAAGCATGGGGGGGGGGGCTGAATTCAGGGCCCAGAACCATATAAAAAATTAGGTGCTGGGGCTGGAGAGATGGCTCAGTGGTTAAGAGCACCTACTGCTCTTCCGAAGGTCCTGAGTTCAAATCCCAGCAACCACATGGTGGCTAACAACCATCCGTGATGAGATCTGACGCCCTCTTCTGGTGTGTCTGAAGACAGTGTACTTAGATATAATAATAAATAAATCTTTAAAAAAAAAAAGTTAGGTAATATAAAATGTGCTTGTAACCTCAGCATTAGGGAGGCAGAGGCAGAGGGAAGTACCCTGGGACTTAGGAGACAGCAAGCTTGGCAAAACTGTTGTATCCTGTGCCAGGGAGAATCCTTATCAAAACTCAAGGTGGACGGTTCCTGAACAATGACATCTGAGGTTGCCCTCTAGGTGCTATGCTACCTGCACCTGCACACACACACGTGAATTTGTACACATGTGCGCACACACACAGAGAATACAAACATCACAGTGATAAATTTCCACAAAATAGATTTATATTATATTGGAAAATTTATAAATAAGATGACTTGTTAATTATAAACAATTGCATCCAATTAAGTTTTTTCTAAAATTCCAGAACATTTAAGACCTCATACTTAGGATTTTTATATACACAGATTTTACTTTGTATTGCTGTCAGTATCACTATAGACCAAAGGAGAAGGGAAAGGCAGGAAAACCACTGCACTGAGTTCCCAGTCTTTAACAGGACTCCCTGCTGGCAGATTGTCAGGCCCTTCCTTCACAGAGAAGAGGCTCACCATATTTTAACATTCCAAGCTGCTACTGAAAAAGTCAGAGTTGCAAAAGATCCCAGGCATTGCAGCTGCAAGAGACCCCAGATGCTATAACCGTAAGTAAGTAATCCCTCCGACAGCTTCTACAGCTGCAAGTGCCAACAGCAGAGTTTACATAAAGCATTGGGAAAGCCAACCTCGGCAAGTCACACACCCAAGCACGTTATTATAGCTCCAGGAAGTAAAGGCACAGAATTTTAAAATGCAAGGAGTCTGTGTGTTTAGCCATGAAACGAATGGCATTACATGCTTCTGACCTCCCCTCTCAGCCAACAGTACTTGTTAGGGCAAATGAACTCCTTTCTGCTGAGCTGAGGTCTTCAAGAAACCGTAGACAAACAGCAATCTGGCCCTCACACAGGTGAAGGCATACAGGGCCCTCAATAACGCACACTGAACACTGTTCTCTTCTGAAGCCATCTCAAGGGACTGTGGACAGAGAGCAAAGGAGACCTGCCTTTTCCCCAGTCACCTTAAATAGACCAACTTTCTGAAGACAGTTCTCTTCAGAAATTAAATGTTTGGAGACCACATGTGTGACTCTGAGGCATTTCCGACCTTTTGGCTTATACTTGTAGGTACAGAAACACTTAACTAATGTCATCAACTGACCTAGAGGTCAGATACAGACAGACGGGGACAGGCCCTGCACACAGCAGGAGGGGGCTCTCGGGGCTCCCAGAGCCTCCTGTCCCCAGTGCCTGCCTAGGATGCAGGACAGCAGCGTGTTGAGGGCCATGGCACGCGCTTCCCTAAGGCAAATCCTATTCTTAGGTAAAAGCTTCAGCCCTCGCCCTCCCCTCCACTTCTAATCTGATGTTAACTGGCACAGTGAGCGTCCTGGAATGGGAATGCTGGTGAGTGGCTTCTCATCAGGAGGTCAGGCCAGAGGCTGGGTCTCTCCCTGTAACATTACAACACCTCTGACATGCAACCCTGTGGGCCCTGCCATACGCATCCCGTTAGCAGTGAGGTCATGGACCCGCTGAGGCCTCACTTGGAAACCACAGTGAAGGCGGTATCACTCAGCGTGTGAGCCTCTCTGAGCCCTCCAGGTTAAATATTCTTTCCCTAACATTATTTTCTCCTAAGATCTATAGTATCTATAGTGCCCCATCTCATATTCCAAGTAGTAATCACACACAGGATCAAAAGCCCAACCAACCAGCAAAGACAGCTTGCTTTTCACACAGGGACATTAGGAAGCAGACACACACATCCATTTGCAGACCACAAGCAATGCCACGAGCTCACCACACACAAAGGTTCCCGCCCACAGAACCAGACACACAAAACGACAGCAGCTGAATACCAATCTCTAGTGGGTTGTCAGTATCAACACTGACCCAGCTCCATGCCTTGCCGGCCTAGCGCATGCCCAGGATCTGCCTGCTCTTTAGCTGGTAGTTTTTTTCAATATCAGCCAGGGCTTGAGCCCGCAGCTGGGCAGCATGAAGCCTCTTCTTCAGGTCCCTGCACTTGGACTTGGCAAGGTAGCTCTCAGAATTCTCACTCCTTGCGGTGTTCTCTTTGCTTTCCCCGTGGAAATGAACCTTCTTCTTCATGGCTGAGGATGGAAGATCAAGTTCTTTACAAAGAGAAAGAAAAGGATCTGAGTTACCTGAGATCAACTACATCACACAGATCAAAGAGCTGACCTATCCACTGATTCCTGTGAGATGCTCTCTGGGACAAGTGATCAGGGACTCCTCGGAGCTGGAGTTGCAGGCAGGAGGGCTGTGTGTGTGTGTGTGTGTGTGTGTGTGTGTGCCGGGCAGGAGGGACTCACACTGGCTGTTACTATCACAGTACTGACATCAGTCACAGCTGATTTAAAAAGGACTGACCAGCATCCAGATTAGGTTCCCATGGTGGGTGGGAGGGTGCACACGTGTATATTGCAGTAGTTGATTTCATAGTACATGATTTTACATTTACCCAGTAGCTATAATTCATGAAGTCTTAACTCCAATGCTGCTGCTTGTCCTCAGGAAGAACAGGGTGGTGGCTTAAATAATGGCCTCATAGGCTCATATATTTGAATGCTCAGTCACCAGGCATTGGCACTGATTGAAAAGGAGGAAGAGGTATGGCCTTGCTTGAGGAAATCCCAGCAGATGGAGATGTAGCTCTCAGCGACTTCATCAGCACTGCCCCCGCCACCGTGCTCCCCACCATGATGGTCATGGACTGAACCTCTGAAATTGTAAGCCAGCCCCAGATAAATGCTTTCTCTTTTAAGAATTGCCGGGGTCATGGTGCATCCTCACAGCAATAGAGCAGTGACTAAGACAAGCAGTGTGTGCTCTTAAATGACGAGCTATCTCTCTAGCCAAGTGCCATCCCCTTTCTTTTGGACTGTCTTGAACTCACTATGTCTAATAGGCTGGTCTCAAACTCACAGCAAATCAAGTGCTGGGATAACAGACTTATACTACCATGGCTGTTAAGCCACAGTTCCTACTATGACTGAGGTGTGACAGTTTTAAAATACCAGGAATTTTGCTTGAAAATATAGAGAAATATAGTTTTGGTCACATAACTGTCTTAGGGTTTCATTGCTGGGAAGAGACACTATGACAACGGCGACGCTTACAAAGGGTATTTAACTTGGGGCTGGCTTACAGGTGTAGAGATTTAGTCCATCATTATCATCGTCGTGGGAGGTATGGCAGCAGCAGGCAGGCAGGGTACTGGAGGAGGAGCTGAGAGTTCTCCATCTTGACCATAGATAGCAAGGAGGGACTTTCTTCCACAGTGGGCATAGGAGACTTCAAAATCTGCCCCCCACAGTGACACACTTCCTCCAACAAGGTCACACTTCCTGATAGTGCTACTCTCTATAGGCCAAACATTCAAACACATGAGTCTATGGGGGCTGTAGCTATTCAAACCACAATAGCCAAAGAACATAATACCTGTGAAAAACTTGAAATGTATAGTTTTGAAAATGTTTCCATTTCAAAACTCAAATATTTAAATACCATCCACCGCTTTTGGTATGCTGAGTGAAGCTGAAATGAAATTGCCATTCCTATCAGGTCTCTCGGCCAGGGACTCAGTCACTGCACCAGCAGAGCCTCAGTCCACTCAGGAGCACAGACTCAATGACGTCATCCTGAAATCTGGGGCTCTAACCCACTCAGGGGCCACACTGTGGTGCACATCCTCATGTGAGGTGGAGCTGTGGGCAGCTCATGGGCATACCTGGGCCACCAGCCAGACATAGGAGCCTGTGCTCCTTCAGCAGGCTGTAGTTCTTCATCAGGCTCTCGGCTCTGGCCAGTTTGTCCTCTGCAAGTCTCTCTCGAATACAAAGTTCACGTTCCTTCTCTTGGAAAGGGGGATGAAAAAGGAAACCAATGAGTAAGGAGCTCTGACCATAAACCTATCTACTGCAGCCTGGCCATCCTATCTTTCTCTCTTCCTGCCACCTGCAGGCTGGGAAGGTCCCTGCACTGCAGTGCTCTCAGCCTTCCCAATGCTGGGGTACTTTAGTACACTTCCTCATGCTGTGGTGACACCAACCATAACACTATTTTTGTTGCTACTTTCTAACTATAACTTTGCTACTGTTACAAATCATAAGTATCTGATATGCAGGATCTATTTTCATTGTTACAAATTGAACATAATTAAAGCTCAGTGATTAGTCATAAAAATATACTTAGTTATATATTGTGAAATATTTACTCCTAATTACAAATAAATGTAGTTTTGTCTTGAAGCATGGTGCTACATTTTGCGACAGTACTAGTAAAAACAAACTTTAATGCAAAAGTGGAGGTTGGTGCTTTCTCACCAGATCAGAAATTCTCAGGGCAGTCTATGCAAGGGCACACGTCTCTGCTCGGTGCCACTGCTGCTGGATCCTGCTGCTATCCCAACAGGACCAGACTGACGGTCTGCCAGTGCATTAAGAGCCCCACCACTGATGATTCAACTGCTGACTTCTTGACAACACAAATGAGATTTGCTCCAAAAAACAATTGCTAAACAGGTCCACTGCCCCTGTACCCTAATACCTTCCTTTTCCACTACCTCTGGTGGGTGGTGGGCTGGAGAAGGCAGTTTAAAGCACTTGAGAACCATTATTAAAAACAGGGTTAAAAAATTAAAGACTACAGCAGGTACAGCTGCAAACACTTGATCCAGAGTTGTGTAGCTGGGGCACTGTGGAGAAGTCGGCTCTCACTGCAGCGCCGTTAGCAAGTTCAGTCAACTCCTCTTGTGCTGTCTCACAAAGAGCTTCAGCTCTGACTGAATGAACGGACTTCTGGCAATGCAAATGGGGCAGGCATCATGTAGACTTGGAAAATACAATGAAATGTCTTGTCTGCAAGCATGTGCAAGTGTTCTCACACAGAAACTATCTTTGTAATCCTTTTGTCTGGTTCAATGTCATGGTCCTCAAAAAAAAGCATATAAGGTAGGCAGCATGTAAATTTTATTTTCATCCTTTTTGGGTTTTTGCCAAAGCTGAAGTTTCATTTGGAATAATCGGATCCTTTGACATAAACTGAAGAATGTTGTATTTGGTCCTTGCAGTCATAAATGTAACTCATTCAAGATGACAAAGATTACAACCAAGTAAGTTACTGTCTGCAACTCACTTTCATTACTGAAAAGTGCTTAGAACTTAGCAGCCTTGCTATCTAAGAACATTCTGAGTTCATCGTGAAGCTCAAAAACTCATTTAAAACCCTTTCCCTCTGACAGCCATTTAACTTCCGTAAGACATGGCGGAGCTCTGTCTGGAGCACCGACTATTTTAAGTGCTCACCGTTACAAAACTGACAGAACTTACAATGCTTCTTTCTCCTTACTTTTTGTTGTTGTTGGGATGGTTTTCTAATGGAATATTTCTAATGAAGTTTTATTTATATATATATTTGTTCAGGGTATATGTGATAGAGTTGTCATGATGTTACCATGCCTGGGTGTATCTGCATGTGTGTGTACCACCTGGAGATGGACAAAGGAGTGGAAACTCATGGGAAATAAATGTTTTCTGTTGGTCTTAGGTAAGGGTCATTTGAGCCTCCCAAAGGGTTCACAACCCACAGACTGAGAATCACTGGTTTATAAAAGTTGTCAGGCTTGGTAACACAAGCCGCTGGAGCAGGAGGATGGAAGGTCAACATGGGTAACTTAGAGAGATCCTGCCTTGAGAGAAAAATGCTGGGATGTAGCTCACTGGCATTCATAAGATCCTGGGTTCAATCCCCAGAACCCACAACTAAAAAGAAATAAAGGCTCTTTCTAACAGCCTGTGAATATACGCTCTTCTGTTTAGACCCTGGCCCCATCTCCCCACTGCGCCCGGCTGACTCCCTGGCTCGGGGCACCACTCACGCTCCAGGATGTCCTCCCGAGCTCTGAGTGCTTGCTCTCGATCCTGCAGTTGCCTTTCCTTCAACTTGAGCTCGCTCAGCACAGGGCTGGAGTCCGGCAGCTTCGAAGGCTCGCCTGAGCGCCGTCCTCTCCTCTCCAGATTTCTCCTTTGCTCTTCTGCAACCAAGTCTGCTATCAAAGGGCTCTCCAGAATTTCTTCCACTGAAGGTCGATGGTAGTCCTAGAGAAACAGTGTGGCTGGCAGATCAGATTCATCTTAAGAAAAGCAGCTACATTAGCAGGGTAAACAAGACAAAAGACAGTTCCTGCATCTAGAGATATCAGGTTGAAAAAGCAAGTGCACTGGTCACAAGGTGCTGGGTCTGCACCATGACCTGAGTTTGGCTGCCTGTTTCTCCCTTCTCTCTGGTTCTAAGGAGCTGGCTCAGGCGGGCACAACTCCTCCCTCCTCCATGCATACTGGGCATCACTGGGCATCACTGGGCTGCTCTGGGGAAGTGAGACCTGTTTCTCTAAATACCAAGAAGGACATCCTCATGACCTTCCATCTTACCTGTTCCCCATCCCTGCCCCTGCATCCTCCACAAACCCACAGCTCCCGGATTCACTCTTTCCTCAGCTGACAAAGGCCACCCACCGGCTAGAAGACCATTTCAGGATCTTTTCTTTCCCTGTTGACCTTCCCTTCATAATCCATCATCCCTCATGGTGAGGGGAGAGGAACACAGTGCATCCTGGCTCCTTCCCTTCCCACTATAGGGCTGAAATTGGCCTTTCCTCAGTCTTTCCATACCACTAACCATCCTTCACTGTAGCAGAAGATGGAAAGGAAATCTGCAAGTGAGGCTCACGGTTGCCGAGGGGGCATGTCTCCATGCCTGTGAGCATCCGCCCACCTGTGCCAATAGGACTGTAGCCAGGGAAACCGATGCTCCTTTAGGTCTCATTGGTCTTTACACAGAATACGCCTCTCAGTCTCTGTCATGTCATGTCTGTCACATGGTGCCTTGCAACCATTACCTTTAAATTCAGCATCCGAGTGATGAGGTCATTCAAGCCATCAGAGTAGCGGTAGGGGATGCGCCTGAACCTCCCTTCCCTGATTTTCCCAGCTAGCTCTTTTTGGTTGAAAGCTGTAAAGGGAGGCCTAGGATTTAGAAAAGAAAAAAAAGAGAGAAAAGGAAAGAAAAAGGAGGGACGAGAAAGAGAGAAGGGAGAAGTTATAAAAATGTCAGATAAACACAAAGGACAGGAATAAATGGGTGACCGGCCTCTGTCTCACACTCTACTTCCTCATCTGGGACTCTTCCCTGGCTATGGTTAGCGGGGTGGTTAGCAGCATCACCCACCGTACTGTGGCAAGGCGGTGCTGCTGTATTTTAGGGTTGAACAGCTCTGACTCGGGGTGTGTCCATACGCTCTGGACATTCTGCAGCAGCGTGGCTTCTGCCTGCTAGATCTGGAAGGACAGCCCAAACTGTCTCCAGTGTGATGGAGTGCCTTTCCTCCATCCCTGTTCAACTGTGGTTCTGGGGAATGGCTTAGAATCGCAGGAGGAAAGTGTCAAACTCAGAGCCCGTCCTGTTCTCCCAACCCCAGACCTTCCCCAGGACCCTGACGCATCTGCTTTGTTGGCCTGGTCTATAAACTGCCCTCCCACTGCAAACACAGATCCCTGAACAAAAAAGCAGGACCCAGTCCCACATGTTCCATTCTAAATTTGTACAAGCCAGGTGTTTGGTTGTTGCTATTGTAACAGGACCCAGAGTGTTTGCCTGAAGCGGGCCTGTCTCCACGCACTCACATTAGTGCACACAGCTCATACAGCAGGCAGCCCAAGGACCAGATGTCCGACTTCTCGTTGTAGGATAAGCAGCTCATCTGTTCCTAAAGGAGAAGGTAAGAAAATACCAAGGAGGTGAGAGCTTGCTTTGTTTCAACCTGAGGGCTGGAATGCAGCCTGGTCAGCAGAGGGCCTGCCTAGCAGGCACAAAGCCCAGGGCTGGATCTCAAAAAAAGTAACCATGGCTCACACTTGTCATCTCAGCACTTGGGAGATAGAGCATGAGGACCAGAAAACGATGGCGGGCTAGGGCTAGAGACACATCTCAGCAGCCAAGGTGGTCCTCCTGCAGAGGGCCCAGGCTTCTCTCCCAGCACCCACACGGCCACTCATTACAGTCTATAACTCTAGCTCCAGGGGATCCAATGCCCTGTGCTCTCCCAGGCACTGAATACACATGGTGTACATACATTCAGGAAAAATACTTATACACATAAAAATACATAAAATCTTCTAAAAAGAAATCCAAAGTTGTTCTCAGCTATACAAGTTCTAGGAAGCTTGGGTACATGAGTTACTGTCATATAGAGGATTCTTCAGTAGTTCACAGAGATTTCTAGAACTTTCCAGATAAATAATCAAACTAATAGACCTGGTGACAGTATAAAACTTAGTGAACTTGTGACTATTTTCAGAGCTGGGCGGTTTTCCATGGTGTCATGTTGCACACAGAACGCTTAAGTACAAAGGAAATCACCCAGATGTTAACCCCTGCACGGCCTTTCCTGCCTCCTTCCCCACTGCCCTCCACTGCCCTAGGGCCTGAATGGGCTCAGTTTCCCTGAGACATCAGCTGGGAGAAGTAAGGAGAGTGTTAGATACTGCTGTGCTTTTATAACAGTGGACGGAGGATGTGTGTGTGTGTGTGTGTGTGTGTGCTGCCCCTTACAGACTTGAGGCTGGTTGGTATTTACTTGTGCTTTGCTTCTGTTTTTTGAGACAGGATCTCACTATGCAAATCAGACTGGGATAAAAAGCAGGCCCTGACCTTGACATCTAATGACAGATTAAAAACCTGTCATGTTTTTGCCCTAACAATTGTTCTACAATCTAATAATCAGAAATGAGGACTAATTCATACAAGGCTATGCACCTAGGGTGCCTTATGATAGTGAGACATTTGGGAACACCCTGTAAATGCAGAAGAGCAGCAAGGACAGGACATGCAGAAATTAACACTAAACACTGGATCCCTCTGTGAGAAGACCTGAGCCTCACCAAACTTTCAGTTACTGTAATGCTAAATCTGTCCACCTAACAGCATCTAAAATCACCTAGGACACAAGTCTCTGTGTATATCACTAAGGGAATCTAGACTTAGCTCAGCTGGGGAGACTCACTCTAAATGTGGAGGCACCATTCCCTGGGTCTGGGTCCTAAACTCATGAGCAGTAGCAAGTACCTGAGCATCTCGGTTCACCTCAGCTGCCTGCTGAGACAGCGTGACCAGCGGTGCTTTAACTTTGGGTCCAGGACTCCGTATGTTAAAAAAATAAAATAAACACTCCCAGGGAGTCTGAAGTCACCACTTTAGGACTGACATCTTCGGAAATATTGTTGCCTTTAAACACTATTCCCAGCTGAGCAGTGGTGGCTCACGCCTTTAATCCCAGCACTCAGGAGGCAGAGGCAGGCGGATTTCTGAGTTCAAGGCCAGCGTGGTCTACAGAGTGAGTTCCAGGACAGCCAGGGTTACACAGAGAAACCCTGTCTTGAAAAAACAAAAAACAACAAAACAAACAAACACTATTCCCCTTGGAAACATTGTTGCCTTAAACATTATTTGTAACCCTATAATTTAGCATTTTGTGGTTATTGAAGAACAAAACAAAAGCTGAGCAACATGGTTCACACCTCTAATCCCAGCAGCGGCAGGCAGATCTTTGTGAATTCCAGGCTAGCCAGAACTACAGTGAAACTCTGGGAAATGGGGGACACTGAAGATGGCTTAGTGGTTAACAGCACTTGTTGCTCTTACAGAAGACTTGGATATGGTTTCCAGTCTCTCAATCCATCCATAACTCTAGCTCCAAAGAGTCCAATGCTGTCTTCTGACCCCCTTGGGCATTTGGCACACAGGTGGCACACTTACATACATGTAGACCAAACACCCATACACATAAATAAGTCCTTAGTTCTCTTTTTCTTTTGAAAGCTCTAGTTGAATACAGAGAACTGTTTGCCAGGAAGTCTCTTTGAAAACAAATCTAGGAGGGGTCAGCGATTAAGCACCTGCTGCTCTTCCCGGGGGTCCTGAGTTCAAGTTCCAGCATCTGGTCAGACGGCTCACAGTTGCCTGGAACCCTGAGCGTGAGTGTGTGGGATAGGGTAAGTCCACTCCCTCTTCTGGTCTCACCATACACATAGCACTCACTCACAAGACACATATACTATATATACATAAATAATAAACATTTTTAAATACATAATACATATAAAAGACTTTGGGGTGTAACTCAAATGCCTGAGGGCCTAGGTTCAATCCCCAACATTAGGGGAACAAAGTCAAACTCAAACTTAAATTGTATTGTGAATTCTGAGCTACTGGATTTACTAGCAACCCAAGCCTCAGTTCTTTGCATCTGAATGCTTCACCTAAGATATTAAAAAGTTGAATTCTAGGCCAGGTGTGGTAGCTCACACCCTTATTCCCGGCATTTGGGAGGCAGAGGCAGGAGAATCACTTTGAGTTCAAGGACAGCCTGGTCTACAAAGTGAGTTCCAGGACAGTCAGGGCTACACAGAGAAATCCTGTCTCAGGGAAAAAAAAAAAGTTGAATTCTAAAATACTCACAGGAGACATGTAATAGGGTGTGCCAACAAACGTTTTTGCAAAACTCGTGTCGTGATTTAATATTCTAGCTAGTCCAAAGTCCCCCAGCTTGACATTGTGTTTGCTGTCCAGGAAGACATTGGCTGGCTTCAGGTCCCGGTGAAGCACAGTGTGGCCACCATCGCTCCTTCTGTGACACTCTTTCAGGGCCAGCGTCAACTGAGTCATCACTCGAAGGACAAACTCTTCCTCCAAGTACTGTCTGGAGAAAAAGCACATTTCACAACCCTGAATAAAAGCCATCTTCAATCTGGGGCAAGTCATTCAGAGCGTACAAACATGGAAGTTAATTATTATTAGATACGAACCGTGGGGCTCTTTCACCTTACCTATCCTTGGTCCCCTTTGAAATGACACTAGCCAGGTCCCCTCCCTCACAGTATTCCATTACGATGTACAGGGTTGTGTTGGTTCGGTCAATAATGCGATCATAGTAACTGACGATGTTTGGATGTTTCAGCTCCCGAAGCAAGTTCACTTCAGACACAAGCATCTGCTTCTCCACCTCCGTCATGGAGCCATAGTCAAGCTCTTTCCACACCAGGATCTGAAATACAACATTTCCAAGGTGTGAGACAAAGGGTGAAATTTCCAAAGTTGAAAAACAAAACACTAACAACTCAATGGGTGTGTCAGTGAGGGAGTCGAGACCGGGTTAATTTAGTGGGAAGACCCACCCGAAATGTGGGCGGTACCATCCCCAGCGCTTGAGTCCGGGACGGCGTGTGGCGCAGCGGCGAAGCAGGTCACGTGAGCTCGTCTTTCTGCTCGCCGCGGATTCGCGCCTCCACCGGTTCCCAGCCGCGGCTGCCCGCTCCACGAGCCCGTCCCTTCTTAGGAGGCTACAGCCCGGTCCTTCACGAGAGTTCAGGTGGCCGCCCTGCCCCTCCCCAGCGTGGGCGACGCTTGCTTCTCCCTAAGCCCGCCGTGGAAGGGCTGCCCGGCGCCTCACCTTGCCGTCGCTCTTCCTCCGAATCTTCTGACAGCGGCCGTAGGAGCCGGTGCCGATGCTGTGCAGCACCTCGTAGTCCTCCACCCGGGACGGCATGGCGAGCGGCCACCCTGGCAACCACACCACCGCGCCGCTCGGAGCCCAGGCTCGCCCGCTGCAGGCCAACCGCGCCGAAACCCGAGCCCCTCGTCTGCCTGCCTGAGTCGGCGAGCAACCGGCCACCGGGTCAACCGTCGCGGGCTTCGGCCTCGCATTCTATTGGTCCACAGCGAAGGTGCATCTCAACTCTGATTGGCTGAGAAAACACAACACTGCTAGGCATCCTGGGAAAATGCGTGTCGCTAGGCAACCGCGTCGGCGTTGGTGTCTGCGTCTAGCTGCTCTACGGAATACGAGCCGCGCCGAAAACCCCTGGGATTTGGGATCGCAAAGCCTGTTGGGGCCTCGGTAATTCCATTCCTTGGCTGAAGTCGCTATGGTAACGGATGTCCGAGGCTCTGGACTGGAGACACTGGCCTTTTGACCTTTCCACTTTGACCCCACCCTTTTCCGACTCCTCTGCACTCGGGTCCTGAACCTAAGCCCTTGTGTGTTGAGGATTTGATGACCCTGAGGGTGCGGTGAGTGCACCGAGCACTTTATAGTCCTCACACCTAGAGAGCCAGAATCCCTGTTCCAGCCCGGCTTGGTGGCGCGCTCAGGCAGATCTCTGTGAGCTTGAGGACATCCAGAGCTTTGTAGAGGGTCCCTGCCTTACCCCCACCCGCGAGAAAGACACCCCACGCCCAGAGAGAGAGAGAGACAGAGAGAGAGAAACTAGGCCCAACTGCCCAGAAGAGAACTAATTAAAAAATAATAAGAATAAAGGATATTCATAGTAATAACGCAGAGTTGACATGTGTTTTCTGAGCACAGTTAGCATAGTCTAGATCTCTGAACATTAAACTGAGAGACCTGTTGAACATAGAAACGTATCCAAAGCTTAGGGACTGAGTATGGAAGCATTCAGAACAGAGTCACCACACTGCCAAATTGTACTTCTAAGACATCTACCAAAAAAGTGTGTTAGGAAAAAAAAAAAAAAAAAGGTGTTCCCTAATAGCCAATCCGGGAGCTGCATGCAGTTTGCTGACTTGAGCTCACATAGCCAGTGACATGGCCCCGCTTTGACTTGGGGAAGGGGAGCTAAAGGCTTCCATCCAGAGCAGGTGGGGGGTAATGTGCATTACCAGAAAGCTAATAATCTGCTGCATAAATGGGTCATTGTTCTTAAAATATCTGTTCATGCTGTGATTGAAAAAGAACCCAATGTCCTATTAATAAGAATTAGAAGCCTCCTTATGTTAAAAATAAATGTATTTTGTGCGCTGAATTTAGTATAAGCTAATTGGAATTGCCAGCCAGGAGAACTTTTAAATTAGCATTCAAGGACATTGTCACACCTCAAAGGGGTAGGATTAATTTAGGTCTCAGAAATTATATAAGGAGCTACAAATGCCTGAGGTCATTTATATGGTGTGTGTGTGTCATATGTGATGTGTGTGGTATGTTTGTGTGTGTGTCGTATGTGATATGTGTGGTATGTTTGTGTGTGTGTGTCGTATGTAATGTGTGTAGTATGTTGTGTGTGTGTGTGCTGTGTGTGTTGTTTATGATGTGTAGAGTGTTGTATGTGATATGTGTAGCATGTTGTGTGTGTGGTGTGTTTGTGATATGTGGTGTATAGGCGTGTGGTGTGTATGTGATGGGTGTACTGATGCTTATGTTGAGTTTGTTGACCAGCCTGCTTCACACACAACCTTTCATCTTCTTTCTAGACAAAGAGCTCTTACTCTTCGCTCCAAACACAACACACTTTCTCAGCTTCTCAAGACTAACTTGGTACTTGTCCTTCCAGTTGTTAGAAGTTCCACTTGCATCCCTACCTCGTGCCTTACCCCACCTTGGTTACTGTTGATTGACAGGATGTAGAATCACCTAGGGGGTCAAGCCTTTGGGTACACTTGTAGAGACAGCGTAGATTAGGTCAGCCTCCGAGCATGCCTGTGAGGGTTTATGTTAAATTAATCGAATGGAAAAGACACACCCTAAAAGTGGGCAACAATGTTCTTTGGTCCTTGCTTAGTTTCTTTTCTGTTGCTGCGAAGAAACACTATGGCCAAGCCAACTTACAAAAGAAAGCATTTAAATTGGGGGCTTACAGTTTCAGAGAGTGAGTCCTTTATTATCCTCATGTCAGGAAACATGGTGGCAGGCAGGCGTGATAGCACTGGAACCGTAGCTGAGAGCTTCCAGATTGAGATGTGAACCACAGAGCACAGAGAGAAGGGAGAGAGAGGGAGACTCTTCCTGGCATGGGCTTTTAAAACCCCAAAGCCCACCCTTAGTGGCACACCTCCAACAAGGCTACACTTCCTAATAACTTCCCAGAACAGACCTACCAAGTAGGGACCAAGCATTCAAATATATGAGCCTCTGGGGACCATTCTCATGCAAACCACCAGTCTAGGACTACATAAAAAAGAGAAGGCTAGGTAAGCACACACATTTGTTTATCTCTTCCTGTTTCCTGGCTGCAGGTGCAAAGTGACCAGAAGCATCAAGTTTCTTTTTGGTTTTGTTTTGTTTTGTTTTCATGACAGGGTTTCTCAGTATAGCCCTGGCTGTCCTGGAACTCACTCTGTAGACCAGGCTGGCCTCAGACTCAGAGATCCACCTGCTTGTGGCATGCAACACCATGCCAGGCTGTAAAGTCTCTGCTTTCCAAGGCTGATGAACTGTGAAACAGTTGAACCCACCTCTTCCTGAGCTGCTTCTGCCCAGGATTTTACTCAAGGCAACAGCATGCTCCCTCTATTATGTTTATCCAGAGGACACAACTTGTCCTGCAAGGCGGAATTCCAACCTTGTCACCTCTGCTCTGAGGGGCCTCATCCAAGATGTTCAGAGAACAGTGTAAATCAATTCTGTCGTGATATCTGTGATTGTTTTCTAGCTGAACATCAAACTGCTTGTGGCCAGTGTAAGTCCTGCAATAGAGAAGGCAGAAAAAAAAAAAAAGCTTTGTTAAATAAAGATGCAGTAAGGCCTGTTATTAAGACTTACACAGAGATTCCAAATGATCCCTGAAGTATTCAGCCATGCCAGCTGTATCTCGGGGGAGCTGTCCTGGGAGTATAGAGAGAGGCCCTAGGTGAGAGTGTTCAGCCACAATGACCACCATAATAAAAAAGGCGGGGGAGGATTTACAGGACAAATCAGTAATTACCAAAGTGGGAAATGGTTGGCTTTGGGGGTTCCTCTCAGCGGTATAGAGTTCATCCAACAAACACAAGGCCCTGAGTTCAGTCCTCAGTATGGGGTCATCGGGTGTGGATGGGAGGTGGGGCAGGAATCAACCGAGAGCGGAGAGATGAGCCTACCCTGCTCTGGGCAGCCATCTGGCTCCTGCAGGACCTGGCTCACACTATTCTTGCCCAATCTGCTTCTGCTGTCAGTCCCCATTAACAGTGTGTGCCATCTCAAGGGAGGGACCTTTTGCACTGTGCCCTGGGCCCACAGTGCACTTCCTGGGCAAGCTCCTGGCTTTTGTCCTGACTTTGCTACTTTTTTGTCTTCCTTCTCTTAGCTAAAGGCTAGCATCGTTAGCTCTGTTCACTGAAGAATCTCCAGGCTCGCCTCCGGGAGCGTCTGTGTACTGACACAAGCTTCCCACTAGAGGGCGGTACGCCACTGCGTAATAAGGAGCAGCTCTGCACCACCCGCAGACTCCAAGACTGGCCTGGGAGGATGTTGGGTCAGACATTTTGTGAGTGAGTCATCTTGAGGATTACTTGGGGCGGTTTGAAATCTGGGTTTATGACAATGTTTTGAAGTTATTAGTAAAGATTTCTACAAAGAGAAAAATAAAGGGAAAGGTTCTTGGTAAGAATCGGACGACATCATGACACACTGTCTCAAAAATTTAGAGTAGGTGCTCAGCTTACCTTTCCTGGGTCAGTGCAGCTCCCACCCCTCATCAGAGCGGCCTCTCTTCACAGCAAATGGAGCCCATCACGGAAAACCACAACTGGACACAATGCAGAAATCAACAGGTCATGAGGAGCCCAGCTGCAGGGAATACACGGACACACAGCACCTTTGTCTATGGTTCAGGAAAAGCAAACGAATAGGGAGCTGAAAGATCTGAGGAGCCAGAGGACCAAGGCATCCGCTGTGAACAGCCGCTCTAGAAATGGCTGCATAAGGAGGAAAAGTCAGGAACAATGTCATATCAGCGGACGAGCTGGCATGGAATAAGGAAAGGTTGTCAGGGTTTTTCCTCTAGACAAAGAACGAAGGCAACTAACAACTGCCAGAAGGAGAGGTAGCCTCTCCCAGGGATTGTTTGTCTAATGCCAAGTGGTTGTCCTTGGAACTGTACACACACACAGACAACAGAAACAGATTCATTTATATGTATCTGTGCATGCGCACACACACATATATGTGTGTAACAATAATAATAAAAAAAAAAAGTCCACCAATTGAAAGGGGGGAAGGAAGGGGGTCCAGGGAGGGGGAAGCCATGGGATTCTATTTCAATTCCAAACATTAAAAAAAAAAAAAAAAAAAAAAAAAAAAAAAAAACCTGTAAAAGGGCTGGTGAGATGGCTCAGTGGCTCTTAAAGGTCGTGAGTTCAATTCCCAGCAGCCACATGGTGGCTTACAACCATCCATAATGAGAAATAAATAAAGAACCTATAGGCTGAAGCAAGCAGGGCCAGAGCAAGAGGGAGAATGGGAAGGGGAAAGAAAGAAAGAAAGAAAAACAAAACAAAACTGTGTAATGCACAGTATATGTTCAGTAAATAACTCGAAGAAAAGAGTGCTGGAGAGATACATTGATAGTGGCAGGGACTCTGTGGATGCTGCCAACAGCACAGACTGCAGCCCGGGGCAGATGGCAGGCAGCTATGGAAGAATAAGATGAGAACTGGGCTGGGAACCCTGTGTGTGGTCAGAGTACCACAATGTTTCAAACAGGGAGAGTTTCAGACTTGTACTGTTGCAACCCCCAAATTAAGGATACTAGAGAGACTTCAGTGTTGTTGTGTGCAGACAGTTTGCCCCTGCGTTTCCTCCAACCCCTCTGCCAGAAGCTCCCATCATTTTTCCAGCCTGCCGCAAGCATGATACACAGACAGCTGGTTTCTGTGCTACATCCTCCTGCAGCAGCCTGGGGCTGGCTCCCTCCCCCTCCCCTAGAGTTAGAATGGTGCACCTCTGTGTGTCCAAAACCAACACCCAACACTCCTCCTGATAACTTTCTAGGTGCCTGTCCTTGAGACCTTAGAGAAATAACAAGCTCAAGGGAGACCATGGAAAAAGTAAAAGGTAAACAGAGGTCAGGTCACAGACAGTCCTTGAATAGACACCCATTAGCCCCCTTCCCGCTTCAGTACTATTCCACCCTCTACTCCCCTGTTCTGTGAATATTCACACTATTCCTATACTATATATAAACCCAATGTTTTCTGGACTCAGGATCGCTTGCCAGCATTTATGCAGTGTGTGCTAGGTGGGCAAACCGAGTTCAAACTTGAAAATACAAGACTCTTTTGCGAGTTGCAGTGGACTTTGCAATTCTTTTTTTGTTTGTTTGGTTGGTTGGTTGGTTTTGTTTTTGTTTTTTTGAGACAGGGTTTCTCTGTGTAGCCCCGGCTGTCCCAGAACTCACTCTGTAGACCAGGCTGGCCTCGAACTCAGAAATCCGCCTGCCTCTGCCTCCCAAGTGCTGGGATTAAAGGCGTGTGCCACCACGCCCCGCTGGACTTTGCAATTCTTGGGCTCACCTGGGTTTCCCGTGAACTCAGGGCATAACAGTACACAAGAATACAAATTGAGGAAAAACAATTTTCTGTTCAACACATGGATAAACTTAGACTTTTCAACAAATCATGCATGTTTTTATGTTATTTATAGTACTATAACTTTAAAAAATATTTTTACAAATTGTGTGTGTGTGTGTGTGTGTGTGTGTGTGTGTGTGCACATGTTTGAGGGTGCCCTTTGAGGCCAGAAGAGTGTGTCAGATCCCCTGAAGCTGGGGTTACAGTCAGCTGTGACCACTCAACTTTGGTGCTAGGAACCACACCCTGATCCTCTGCAAGAGCAGCAAACACTCTTAGCTACTGAGCCACTTCTCCAGGCCCTGTCTCTAAGTATTAATCATTTCAATTGGATAAGAACATGAAAGCTAATCACAGATGACAGGGGCTGCTATGGTCTGAGTATTGCGTCTCTCCACCCCAAATTCACACGCTACATGCTAAAGCCTGGTCCCCACCCCCACCCCACCCCCGTGCCGCCACCGCCGCCACCCATCCCCCACCCCCAAGAGGTGAAGGTGCAGGGCTGGGCCTTAGGAGAATTAGATCTCAAGGGCTGTGCCCTGTGGTTGGCTTTGTTCTCCTAGGGCATGAAGGGCTTGGCCTCTTGCATCCTGTGAGGACACATTAAGGTCATCAAGGAGGGCAGTCCTCGAGTGTTTCTGCCAGCATCAGATTTCTCAGCCCTGTAACAGCGAGGAATAAATGCATGAATCACCTGGTACCAGGCGTCTTGTTCTAGCAGCCCAGACCGTAGGCTGCAGCTAATGTGTTTGCAGGAATGTCCAGAGCTTTCAGAAGGCGGCATTGTGAAATTGCAGGAACAGGGACTGCAATCCTGGGAATTAGGAGCTGTGTGGCCCAACCCATCTCTGGGCTCTGCAAAAATAAAGGCTTTAATCTGGAAGACCTTAAATGACCCTTCCAGCTTTAAATGCTATGAGCTTTCTGCGTTTGCATTTCCACAGCTGCCACAGGGTCAGAGCACAGGGCGGCTGTGGCCCCTCTCTAGTTTGTTTTGATTTGTTTAGCTGGCATGGTGGCACACACCTTTAATCCTAGCAGAGGCAGTTGGGTCTCTGTAGGTTTGAAGCCAGCCTGGTCTACATATCGAGTTTCAGGACAGCCAGAGCTACATAGAGAGACCCTGTCTCACAAACAAAAATTGTCTTTGTTGTTTTGTATGTGGGTGTTTTGTCTGCGTGTGTGTGTGTGTGTGTGTGTGTGTGTGTGTGTGTGCTTGGCTCCTTTGAAACGAGTTGTGAACCACTAAGTGGGTGCTGGGAATTGAACCTGGGCACTCTAGAAAAACAGCCCCTACCTAGGCCAGGCACGGATCTCTTTCCCCACTGAGACAGGTGTCGGTACTTCCCCAATGCCAGTGTCTGTCAGGTAGGTATTTTCTCCTCCCCTAGCCTTCCACTTCCTCTTCTCTCCCCACTGCTCTCTAGTCTCCCCACACACCACTCTCAGCTTGTCTGTGTTGGCCAGAGGCTGTGGTGGGGTGCTAGAGAGCAAGGAGACTTCTCTATCAGCCTCAAGACCTGCTCTTTCCTTCACGGTCACCAGAACTCACTGCTGGCCTCAAGCAAGAAGAGTACTTGCCCTTTCCTCTCTTCTAAGAAAGATGTAGAGCTTGGCGTGGTGGCGCACGCCTTTAATCCCAGCACTTGGGAATCAGAGGCAGGCAGATTTCTGAGTTTGAGGCCAGCCTGGTCTACAGAGTGAGTTCCAGGGCAGCCAGGGCTACACAGAGAAACCCTGTCTTGAAACAAACAAACAACCCACAAAATTAAAAGAAGAAGAAGAAGAAGAAGAAGAGGAAGAAGAAGAAGAAGAAGAAGAAGAAGAAGAAGAAGAAGAAGAAGAAGAAGAAGAAGAAGAAGAAGAAGAAGAAGAAGAAGAAGAAGGGAAAAGAAAGGTAGCTGGATCTCCCCCCCCCCCCGCCCGCCTCTCTAACTCACAGTTCAAACCCAAAGCACAAAGAAGCCAGAAATGATGACTCCGAGTAACTGGCAAAGAGGGCTATCTGTGGCACTAAGTGCTCAGTGCCACTCTTCAAAAGCACACGTAAAATTTGTGATACAGTCTTCTTATGGAACCCGGGCTGGCCTTGAACTCACGAAGTAGTTCAAGACGGCTTCTCCTCAGTCTTCCAAATTTGGGACTACAAATGTGTAACAGCACAGCAGGCTAGAAACAATATGTTTAGGGTCTGGAGAGATTGCTTAGCAGTTAGAAGAGGCTGCAGATGGGCCTGTGTGCGTGCAGGGGAAGGGATGCAGGTGAGGACCAGGGTCGGTTGGAGAAGCTATAACCTCATAGCCCGTTTCAATGTGACTCTTTACCACTGAAAAGGGAAGTCAGACAAAAACCAAACTGATGGACCGTAGTGGGCCCCACCCAGCAGGAAGCCCCCTCAGAACTCACCTCGAGAAATGGAAACTGCCCATGCCCTCATCACAGCTTTCCTATAAGTGTAAAACTCCTCAGAAACAAAGAATGCAGGGTGCTCGCCCTGTGGCTCTATGGAGAAAGCCCTTGCCTCCCAAGCCTGAGACAGATGCAAAGGTGGAGAAAGAGAACTGAACTCCACAGAATTACCCTCTAAACGCCACACAGGCAATGGCCTGCATGGGGCCCTGACTTCAGTGCTGAGCACCCAAATTCAACAGACACATGAATGGGGCAGGGGAAGTGGAGGGAATCTACCCACAATCTCCATGTAGACTGTGAGCTGAAGATCACGTGGCTCTCTAACACATCATTTTACGTAGGGATTGTCATCCTGGGAGCCTTCGCTGGCTGGCAATGTGTTTGTAACAGCTAGTTCCCATACAGGAAGGCCCAAGGGGCTCCTGACAGGCCCCTTCCTCCCACAGGCCGAGCTAGAACAGAACGTGGTGCTCCCCGGCCTGGCCCAGATTCAACAAGGATAACAAGCAGGTGAGACCAGACTGCTCAGAAGGGAAAGAGGCTGGGGTGGCACTCAGCTTACCCAGGCCGAAATCCCTATGAAAAAGATGAAGGCACCTGTATTTCCATCTGATTTATAGATCAAAAGCTTCCCTGACTCCACCCTCAGGGATATGATTTATTACAGCACCTTGGGATCCTATGTACTTGGGAAACCCACGTGCTTCAAGTTCTCAGAATCAAACCATAGCTGGCCAGAGTATGGCTGTACCCCAGACAGTGTGTGCCATTTCCTGATGTGACTTGCCCTTATGGTGCGGCTGGAAAGATTGCCCAACCTGTTGGGCTCATGCTCATAGCACATGCAAGGTGGAGACAGGACAAAACCCATCTCAGGACAAGGGTCCCTTGGTGAGGCACTTAGACCATGCATGGCACTGTGTAAGATTCTCTGCAGGCCACCTGGGCAGGAAAGCCATGGAAACCTACGTGCTAGCCCCAAATAATCGCCAAGGAAATAAAGTGGCTGAAAAGCCCCGGGGAGATGGCTCAGTGATAGAGCACCTGCCTGGCTTGGGTGAGGTCTGGCTTCCATTCCCAGCCTTGCAAGGAAAGAAAGTGAAGAGGAGCAGAAGGGAGAGGGAGCCTACAAGCGATAGATGTAGGTTTGTAATATAAATATCTGACCCACAATACACAGAGGCTGACTGTAATGGCCTGACTGTCAAAGCCTGCTCGTGGGGGAAGCCTCCCCACACCCTGTCTTCAGACTGCTCTCTGATCCCCCTTTCTTCCCATCCAGTTCACAGCTCACCAATTAAAACCCCACCTCAGTCAACCATAAATTTAGTCCATGGGGTCCTTGGTGCTTTGAAAGCACACCCCCACGAACTCGCTCCGAGTGCCTGGGCACCATGAGCACGTGTCCGCAGTCTTGGTGTAGCTGCCCCGAGTGTGTGCAAGTGCTTCTCCAGACCCGTAGAGCGTAACACTCGTGCTTCATGAGCACCCTTGACGCTTTTCCAGAAATCTGTTTCAAGATCTCACCTCACCAGGTGACATGGCTATGCACAGTGACCAAGCAGCCTGCTTCCCCTGGGACTGCCCCACATTGCACACTAGAAGTTTGCATTCCAGGAAAGCCCTGACGTCCAGACAAAAGAGACCCTCTGCGGTATAAGCTCCCGACCCTGTCGCAGGGTCAGTGACTTGTGCCAGCCCTCCCGTGCAATCCTGGGTGGGCTGATGAAGAGGAAGGCTGACAGTCGCTCCTGCCTACCTCTGCCCTTTCTGGGACTCATATATTTAGTCCCCTCCGAAAAGCTGCAATGATCTCCAAGTATAAAGTATATTCAGAGGGGTCGATTTGATCCAGTGTTTGCTGGGGCAGAGATGGTTAGGTGATAACCAAGATTTAGTGAGGACACCAGTGGGGACAGACAGATCAGAGGACACAGGTTCATGTGCACGCATGCAAACAATCTCCTCTCCCCGCCTTCCTCATGCTGCCCTTCGCTGTCTTGGGACTCGAGAAGTAAGGAGCCAGCATTGATTGATCTTTTGAACTGTGAGCCAAAATAAAACTTTTCTTTAAAATTCACCCAGTGGCAGTTGTAACTTTAATTTTTTTAAACATTTGGGTTTTGTTTGTTTGTTTGGTTGGTTTTTCAAGACAGGGTTTCTCTGTGCAGCCCTGGCTGTCCTGGAACTCACTTTGTAGACCAGGCTGGCCTTGAACTCAGAAATCTGCCTGCCTCTGCCTCCCAAGTGCTGGGATTAAAGGCGTGCGTCACCACTGCCCGGCTCTTAAATGTTATTTTTTAAAAATATTTATTTATTTACTATATGTAAGTACACTGTAGTGTGTCTTCAGACACTCCAGAAGAGAGCATCAGATTTCATTACGAATGGTGTGAGCCACCATGTGGTTACTGGGATTTGAACTCAGGACCTTTGGAAGAGCAGTCGGCGCTCTTAACCATTGAGCCAGCTCACCAGCCCCCTTAAATGTTATTTTTAATGATGGTTCTTAAACGCTTTAACTTCTCTTTTACCCCACCTCCCACCAGAGGTAGTGGAAAAGAAAGGATACAGGGGAAGTGGACGAGTTTTAAAAGGTTCTTTGAAACAACTCCCATCTATGTTGTCTGGAAATGGGCAATTCAGTTCACAGGTTAGCAGCAGCCACTTGGTTCACTTGGAAACACTTCACAGATACACTAGCATGTCCAGTTCAGTAGAGTCAGGTTAGTGGCAGCATGGCATGACCTAGCAGGAACAGCCAGGCCTCAGCCTTGACACAAGTCAGCAGGAGGGACCTGGAGGGATGCTAGGAGAGGTTCTCGGCTGTGCCTCTCTCAGTGAAGCAAAGATCAGCACAGACTCAAGACCCACAAGTGTTGCACAGTTAGCTCTATAAGCAAGCCAGGCTCAGCCCCTTGCCACTATCCATCGAGTCCTGTTTATACCTCCAAACATCATGTGTCCTTCATGGGTCTTGCCTCAGCACGTGCGTCTGTCTCAGCTGACATCACTCTGCCAATCAGCCCAAGTCCAAGGAAGTAGCAAGAAACTGCAGTGCAACACCAGAAGTTTTTGTTGTGTTTGTCTCTGTGGAGTCCCAACAAGCAGAGCTCAACTACTTAATGTAAGGCGGACCAATACTTGTGTGTTGTTGCTGAAGAATCCATCACGTGTCCTTTCACACGCTTGCTTTAGCAGAACATCCTTTCACCTGTGTCTGTTTCAGCGAAACCTTCCTTCATGAGTCTGCCTTTGTCTTTCACATATGTCTACTTCCTAAAATGTTCCTTTATGTGCTTGCTCCAGCAAAATACCATCCAAACAATTTCCCAAAGAACCCTTAAGTTTCCACTTCAGGTAGCAATGTTCTATTGTCTGCAGAAAACAGATGATATGGGTTTTGATTTCCATATAGAGTCTTGCTATACTGTCCAGGCTGGCCTTGAACTCAGAATCCTCCCGCCTCAACCTCAAGGAGCTGGGCAGCACTGTTGTTCCTGGGATCTTGGTGTAGACCAAGGAGCAAAAATGACATAAGAAAGATTAGCAGGAAAAATGTATGTATTAACACATGGGAAGGGGCTGGAGAGATGGCTCAGCAGGTAAGAGCACCTGTTGCTCTTGCAGAGCATGTGGATCTTCCCAGAACCTGCATGGTGCCTTACAACCATCCATACCTCCAGTTTGGATGCGTACAACACATTTATATACATAAAATAATTTTTAAAAGCTTGGAGATCCTTGAAAGTGAGTGAAAACCGGAAGGAATGGCCAAACAGGAGGCTTTTATTGGTTCTACCAGTGATGGAAAATTGTGTCAAGTGACACCAAGGGCTGAAGAAATGGCTCAGTGACTAAGAACACACAGTGCTCTCTCTCCAGCATCCACCTCAGGCAGTTCACAACCACCTATTAACGCCAGTTCCCAGGGATCTCGCATTGTCTTCTGGCCTCAGCAGGTACCCACACATGTGGCATGCATTCATATACACACATACCTAGAAATAAAAATAAATCTTAAGGAAAAGAAGAATTGACAGGACATGGGAACCCAAGCCAGCAGAGTCCTGTGAGTCTGCAGACAGTATGAATGGGTGGGAGGGGAGCCACTCCCCGAAGCCAGCGGTAGTCATGGCTTGTTACTACATAGGGAAGAAAAGACCAGCCAGGCCTTTCTGTGGGTGTGCTTGCCCAAGTGGGTCAGCCTGAGATGGCCAACCCCCCATGCTGGGATGTCTGCGGGCAGTTGGTGTTTCTGTCAGCAGTGCACGCGTTACTGGGCCGCTGTCAGAAAAGCAGCTCGGGCCTCCTCTGGCTCTCCTCCATCACAGTCTGGTCCTCAGTGTGGTCTTGAGGATTCCCCTGCCAGTCAGCCACTCAGGGGAGGTGGCTTCCTGCCAAGGTACCCGACGTGGACTCCATCTTCTCCTGAGACACACATCTGAGGGAGTCCCCCTGTCAGCTTGGCCTCGAGATGCCCTGCCTGCCTTGGGACTCTGCCAGCAACAAGGCTGCCATCAGATGCAGCGCCTTCAGCTTGGCCCAAGACTGAGCCAAAACAAATCTCCTTTCTTTAAAGCTCACCCCTTTAACATTTGGTGTTTGGGGTGGCCAGTTGGAAGCTGTCCCGGCCGTGAGCAGATGCCAACCTTGGTTATGGGCAGCAGATTTGAAAAGCACCAGGCAAAGCTGCCACACAGCCCTTCCTCTCTGAGAGTACCAGGAAACGGTATTATATAAGCCTGGGACCTACTCAGATCCACGTTAAACAGACACAAGGTTGGCAAGCATTGGTAGCTGGAGCATTAATATCAAGAAGTTATTTCAGCCTGAGGGTGGTGACACACACCTTTGATACAAGCACTCGGGAGGCAGAGTCAGGCAAATCTCTGAGTTCAAGGCCAGCCTGGTCTACAGAGTGAGATCCAGGATTGCCAGGGCTACACAGAGAAACCCCATCTAAGAACAAAACAAAATAAAAAACAAACAAAAGAGAGAGAAGAGAAGAAGTTATTTTCAACAGCTGACCTCCATTCCAGTGATACCCTGAAGTTTAGGAAAAATGAAAAGATAGGAGAAGAAGAGGGAGGAGGAGGAAGAAGAGGAAGAGGAGGAAGAGGAAGAAAAAAGCCTGTGCTATGGCAGCTACTTCCTCATCTGGGGCCAATGATGATGTCTGGGCTTCTGTTATTTGAGGGGAGCCCCCTTGGATGAGTCTGATGAGCATCCAGGGACAAGAGCATCAGTCCCTCCTCAGCCCAACTGGCCTTGTGGTCACACGGGGGGACTTGCATCTTCCAGGCACTGAACGGGGAAACTAGAAATGGCTCAGAGATTTTTCAGTGGGCTGTCAAGCTCTGTGTGCGTGTGTGTGTGTGTGTGTGTGTGTGTATGTAGGGACGTGTGCATTATGCGAGTTCGCAGAGGGAAACGCCCTCAGGAGGCTCTGAGATTGCTTAGTGTCTGAATATAGAAAGGCTGACCCCATTTCTGGGACCGCCAGTGAGCAGTGCTCTTCGTGATGGAGATGTTCCGAAGGGGCTTTGGGACCCATAGGTTGGATAACCTGGGAGGGTTTGTTCTGAGCTTGTCTCTTTTCTTCCCCCTCACCCACCATGACCTTGATGTGAGCCCATAAGGGTGAAGCTGGAGCCCTGCATGTGGGACTCTCCTGCTTGAAGGTTCTTCCCAGACACACTGCAGATAAGAGTTCTCCTTAATGTGCGCTTAGAGGCTTTACCAGAGCGTAGAGAGGGGCTAGCAGCAACCAGACTGAATAGATGCACCTAAAGAAGACAGACAGCTCAGGGAGGTCACAAGCTGAGAGACTTGGGACAAGTCAGGAGGCTCTCCCCTAACCCAGGTTTTCCAGCAGCCCAGAACCTGACTTCGGTTCTTTCCCTGTGCTGTGAGCTGGGCTCTGCCATGCTCCCCAGCTTCACTCTGAGGGGTGTGTGCCTCACTGCAAACACATGCCCTGACAGAGTACTATACCTACCGGCCGCTTTTACCAAGGGCCCGAGCCAGGCCGAAGCTGGGAAATACCCCTTTTCCCTCTCCCCTGATGGGGGTTAGAAGCAGCCCACCTTCAGAGATGGCCTGGGAAGTAAAGATGGGTGGAGAAAGAACTTCAAGAACCTGGCCCAGTTGACAGAGTGCTTGCCTAGCACGCAGGAAGAAGCCTGGTGTCCAGTCCCCAGTCTGAGCGTGGCTGGCGACTCAGACCTGTAACTCCAGCACTTAGGAGGCAGAAGAAGAGGATTTCAAGGCCATAGAGTCAGTAGGAGGCCAGCTGGGCTACTCAGACTTCGGCTCAAAACAAACACTCAAAAAACAAAGCAAAAACAAACAAACAAAAACACCCACAACATTCTCAAAAAGTTGAAAGAGCACTGGAGAAATGGCCCAGCGGCTAACAGCACTGCTGCAAGACCCAGGCTCTGGTCTCAGACACAGACTGCAGGCGGCTCACCATCTCTGACTTCAGTTTCTATCACCCTCTTCTGGCCTCTGCAGGTACTGCAGGCACAGGGTGCACATACAAATATTTAGGTTGGACAACTCATCCACATAAAATAAATCATTTTGTTAAATGAAAAGAAATAAAGATGAAAAAAAATGAAGAAATGATGAAAAAAATGACCTGGTGCTTGAGTGATGGCATTGGGCCCAGACAGACCTGTGCCCCCGAGTGACCTTTTTCTCTTCCTGTGTCTCAGAAAGGAGGTGAAGAGTGTTGTATTCTTACCCATGATGGAAAGTTCCAGAAAGGGAGGCTTGAAATTCTTGCATGGCTTCCTTCCCTGGCAGCTCTTGCTCTTGACAGGGTGCAACATTCAAGGTCTATCCATGCTGTCCTCCTGTGAGCAGTGGGCCCTCACTGATGATACCTGTGGAATCGGAGGTGGGGTGGGGTGGGGACCTCATTTCAGCTCCTAGGCCCTCAGCTTTTCTCTCCAGCCTCAGGGGTCCCAGGGTGTGGAAGCCCACTGCCCCTAGCACCTGACCTTTTCTTCGCCAGCCTGAGGGACCACATCCTTGGGAGGTCTCCCCAGATCCTCCCCTTTCTGCCTTCCAACATGTCTCCCTCCTAGATATAAAAGTCTAACTGACAGAAAAAGATGTATTGGAGCCCCGACCCCAGGACCTCAGCACATGACCATCATGCACTCAGAACAGGATGCCCACAGTCAGTGTATTCAGCCAGATAAGGTCATTGGTGGGCTTTTACCCAATGGCTGTTGCCTTTCAGAAAGGGTCACACACAGGGAGAAGGAACACACAGGAAGACAGACCACAATGCAGCCACAGGCCAGGTATGTTCGTTATTTCTGTGCTGTCAAAAGGTACCCAACAAAAGTGACTTTACCTCTGGCGGGGCTTATCTGGCTCACAGTTGGAGAGTACAGTCCATCATGGTGGGGGGCAGGGCATGACAGCAGGGGTGAGCAGCTGTCCTGTAGCATCTGCAGTCAGGAACCACAGAGAGATGCATGCTGGAGTTCAGCTCATCTCCTCCTTTTGTTCAGCCCAGGACCTCTCCCCATGAAATGCTGCCGTCCACATTTAGGCTGAGTCTTCCCACCTCGATTAACCCCGTCTAGAAACACTCTCGGGCATGCCTGGAAGTTTGTCTTCTGAGTAATTCAAGATTCTGCCAAGCTGGTGGTCAATATTTACCATCACCCCCAGAGATGTCCAGCAGGGCACCACAGTCTCAGGAGAGGTCTAGGATTCTCCCACACTGCCCTCATCGACCCTGCCTGCCCTGAGCCTCTGACTTCTGTCATGTGAGCCACCCACCCACCCACACCTGCTGTTAGAGGAAAGGTAGCAAAGTGGATGAGCCGAGGTTGGGATCCACAGGCCACAGCTTTTACCTGCTCAAGGGAGCTGGGTTTGGGAAGGCAGAGAAGGCAGGTGGGGTTTCTTAGGAACCACCAGCAAGTTACCCCAGCTTCAGTCAACCAACCTCCTTCATCTTATCTCACTCAGTTGTCCTCTATCTCTCCTGGCCCTCCTCCTGGTCCTCCTGGTCTTCCTCTTTTCTTCCTCTTCCTCCCCCTCTTCTTCTATTTTAGTTCTTTAAGACAGGCTCTTTCTGTGTAGTCCTGGCTGTCCTAGAACTCACTCTGTAGACCAGGCTGTCCTGGAACTCAGGGATCCACTTGCCCCAGCCTCCCGAATCCTGGGATGAAAACTACATGTCATCGAGCCCAGCTTCTCATCTCTTCTTTATCTGCTCAGCCCTCTGTCCATTCCTTTCCCTGTCCCCGTCCCAAGTGTCAGCCACCATTCTAGATGTCAGGCACATAGTGGGGGACTGAAATAAGAGAGTCTTGTCTTCAGGGGTGAGAAGAAAGGCCATCCAGTCGCCAAACATAGCTGAAACCAGAGTAAGAACTACGAGGTGATATGAGCTGTCTGTGGGTTTTATTTCCTGCTTAGCCCTGACCCCAGTGTGCTTGAAGGCTGTGCCCCAATGGGGCCAGCTTGGCTCAAGTTAGGTCTAGAGTGACCATACGTGCTGTTAAGTGTGTTGTCCTGGAAGCTGTTTATGGAGTGTGACTGTGGGTGCTGATGTCTGTCCCCTCTGGAGGGCTCCCTGGCTGCAGGGGCTTGATTTCTCGGATTAAGACCGAGAAATGAACACAGCAGAGGAATGTGAGAGACCCAGGCTATCTGCTGGAGGTCTGGAGCCCCCTGTGCTGTAAGGTAGAATCCTCAGGGCCTGAGCCCTGGAGCAGCAGCCATGTGAGGGAGCTGTACTGGCTGGTTTGTGTGTCAACTTGACACAAGCTGGAGTTGTCACAGAGAAAGGATCCTCCTTTGAGGAAATGACTCCATGAGATCCAGCTGTGGGGCATTTTCTCAATTAGTGATCAAGGAGAAAGAGGGCCCATTGTGGCTAGTAGTCTTGGGTTCCATAAGAAAGCAAGCTGAGCATGCCAGGGGAGGCAAGCCAGTAAGGAACATCCCTCCATGGCCTCTGAATCAGCTCCTGTTTCCTGACCTGCTTGAGTTCCAGTCCTGACTTCCTTTGGTGATGAACAGCAATGTGGAAGTGTAAGCTGAATAAACCCTTTCCTCCCTAACTGGCTTCTTGGTCATGATGTTTGTGCAGGAATAGAAACCCTGACTAAGACAGGAGCTTTTAAGAATTTCAGGCTCTGACTATATCCAGACCTACCGACCTCTTCCGCCTGGCCAGTTGCTATACACCTTCTTGGGCATGGGGATGACCCTGCAGACTGGTGACACTATCAGACAAAAGCACAGCTCGGGGAATGTTTGAGAATTAGCCTCTGGCTTACTGACACTTGGTTTTCTTTACTAAAGGGTTAAAGATAGTCCCCATCTCAGGACTGACTTTTAAAACTGTGGAGATGACATTTGGTAATGCATGTCCGGTGCTGGGGCCCTGGAGCGAGAACCGCAAACATTGGCCAATTACAGTTTTATTATTTATTGTAACAGCGACCCTCCCCGTCTACAGCATCGGACACTTCCGAGATCAAATCTTTTGGGTAAATGGTGAGGTTATGATGCTACCTGGCTCTTGGCCTTCTGGGTGTGAGGGTTAATGGGACAAAGGTTGTCAGGAATCTGGATCTCAACTTGGTCTAGGAGCGGCAGCCTGTAAGTCAAGTTGCACAGGCAATCGGTCCCCAGACACCAGGCAGTATATCATTGTCCTGGGTGATCTGAACAAGGAAGGGCGTGAATAGGTAAGGCTAGAGATGAGGTACTCTGAGGGTGACATGATAAGGAGGTGTCTGTGGAAGAGAGGACCCATGTTTTTCCAAAGCAGAGTTTGCCTCACACCCACCAAGACCTTCCTGTGCTGGAAATAGTGTGACTTGTAACCCGAGTGCTTCCTGTTACCTCACGGAATGTGATGTGACCTGAATGAAGCTTCTGCCACTGCTGTGGACAACTGCCCAAGCGGGTCAGACAGGCCAAAGGAGATTTGCAAACCCAATGAGCTCATTTCTAGAACTTTCGTGTTCTGACCAACTCCCCTGCCAGTAACTTTTAAGGGATGATAATGCAGGGACCTTCCCCTGTCATTCAGACTTCTAGGAGGTGGCTGTACGTCATTCTGCAGCCTCCAGTCTTCTACAGCAGGCCCAGGCACAACCTTCACAGAAAGCAGTTTCCTCACCTCCTTCCAAGAATTCCCCGGGGCAAAGATGGCTGAGTCACTGGCCAGGTCAGACTCAAGCTCTTCCAAAGGGAAGAAAACAAGCCAGGGTGGGGACCTTGCATTCTAGGATGAGACCCTGGGAGGAAGGGACCTAGAGGTTTTCCCTAAGTCCTGAGATTATGTGCATCCCCAGTGCACTTGCCTGGCTGGGTTTAGACAGGCTCCCTGTGCAGTGGGCTCCAGGCTGCCAGCATATGGGAGTGCTCATCTGAGATTCCCACTAGGGCTTCCTACGTGACTGAGAAAGCATTCCAGTGAGCTATGTGCCAAGCAGAGGGGAGGGAAAGCTTTCGTTCTTTCGGGAACACACTCATTTAGCTACAAATGCTCCCTGGTTCTCCTGACTCCGTTGTCTGGATTCTTGAAAGCCACCTAAGGTTCTAAGAAGAAGGGAGACTTCTTGATTAATAGTCTGGACTATATCTTGAAGAGATGTGGTGTGAACTGTGATTTGAAGAGGAAATCCACCCCCACCCCCACCCCCAGTTATAGCTCTGACTCATGGGAAGTTGAGGGTGTCAGTGATGTGTCAGCCTCTCCGTGCACTCAGATCTAGAAATACCTGCTACACCTGTTTGGAAGAGGGTCAGATGTCGCTTGGGAACAGGTGTCCCTCCCTGCCCACTTTGCTCCTGAGAGAGCCTCACAGACAGAATTGACCCTGTTGCTCCACCTTATCCAAGCTTCTGACTCCTTGAGCACATCCTAGTCTCTTAGCCCCAGGCTTCTGGACTCCAGCCTCCCCTCCCCCACTGCAGCTTCCTCTACCTTTCTTCCTTCCCACAAGCATCCCCAGCACGAATCCCTCTCTCCTACATAAAGCCTGTCAAACAGCCGCCATGCTGACCCCCTGTGGGATGTCGTGAAGGACTAGTGGTCTCTACAGCTACTTAACTTCTTAGCAGAGCCATTGAACAGTCCCTGGTTAACCTCGGGACCGATTCCAGGATTGCCACACCAAGCCCTGAATTGCTCCCATAAAATAAATTAGCATTGTATTTGCATATTACCTACCTACTTCCTCCTGCATATATTAGCGTTCTCTAGGCAACTTACAATGCCTGTGCAGTGTAAGCCTACATTACCATTCCGAGGGCAATCCTAAGAAAGAGTTCAGGAGTAACCATAGCACATATTGAAAGATCCTGACAGAATGTAAAAGGACACAGAAGCCCTGAAATTGGCAAGATAGATGTCAGTGTTAGCAGAACTAGCTTCACAGATTTAGAAAAATAGAGGTGCACAATGCTCTGGCCACTCCTTGAACCTGTGTGTCTGCCAATGTTTTGACCGTTCCTTGACCCATGTGTGTGCCCACGGATGAAGCCCATTGCCAGGTGTTTGTGATATTGGTTGCTGGGAAAGAGTCAGAAAATCTCCCCGGCCAATCCTGAGTTGCTACACCTGCATCAGACTCTTTCCTTGTACCCCTCCCATACCCATTTCTTGAGAATAGACATTGTTTAGATCTGGAAATCCCCTACTCTCCCCCTCTCCTTCCCCCCCCCCCGAGGGCCTAAAAAACTGGGACCTCTTTCCCCTCGAGGTCGACTCCTCTACCCCTGCGTGGGATATGAGTCGTCCCCCAGAGCTCTGGCTCCCCCCCCCCCAATAAAGCCTCATGTGGTTTGCAACAAGCTCGGTCTCTCGTGAGTTCTTGGGTGTCCGCTATTGTCCTGAGGCCTGAGTGAGGGGCTCCTTTCGGAGTCTGTCAATAGCAATGCATAACACGTAAAAGAGAGTTTCTGTCCAGGGTTGGCTGAACCTTTGGGTTGGGAGGGCCCATTACACCAGAGCAGTGTTCCCACCGCCTGGGCTTCAGTCTGCTCTCACTTATTCTAGGTGTTTGAGGATTTAAAATAAATAAATAAATAAATAAATAAATATTTTAAAATCTCTTTTATGTTTGGTTGGTTCTAGGCGATCTCATAGAAAGTTTTTTTTTTGTTTTTTTGTTTTGTTTTGTTTTGTTTTGTTTTGTTTGGAAAGGGTTACAACTATGTAGCCCAGGCTGGCCTTGAATTCACAATCCTCTTGCCTTCTAAGAGTTAGGATTACAGGTATGTTGCATTTTTGAGGTACAAAGACCATCCACTATGCTGTATGAGTCCCTGTTTCCTGTCTATAGATGTCTTGCCAAAAGGAAATCCTCAGAAATGTTGATATATACTCCAAAAGGCAAAAACCTCAAGGAATTACGTAAAACAAGCCAGTCACAAAAGGGTAAATGAGGGATTTGGCTAAATTGTTAGAGCATTTGTCAAATACACACAGAGACTGGGTTCGGTCCCCAGCACTCCTTACAACAAATGTGGTGGAACTAGCCTCTGATACTAACACTCAAGAGGTATAGGAGCAGGAGTTCCAGGTTCAACAAGCCAGGGTGGGGACCGTGCATTCTAGGATGAGACCCTGGGAGGAAGGGACCTAGAGGTTTTCCCTAAGTCCTAGCTATATAGCAAGTTCAAGGCCAGCTTGGGATATACAAAAAAACCCTGGCTAAGAAAGAAAGCAACGACAGATAAATATAACACTTGGATCATAGGAGGTATGTAGACTTCCCACATTCATGGAAATGTGCCAGAGTGGTGACCTGTAGAGCAGAGAGGTGAGGGATGGAGTCACTGTTGTAGAGTCTCCATATTGGAAGACAAAATAGAATTGCATATGGGATCTACCATAGAGTGTATACCCTCAGCACTGTCCACGATATACTAAGATGTGTTAGGTTAACAAATTGTCTATTATGCTTATTTTTCCAGAAGCAAACATTGTTTTAAGGACTGAGTGTAGCTTCATGGTGGAGCACTTGCCTAGTGTGTGTGAGATGTGAGACCAGAAATCCCACTCTTAAATGAGAAATCATTAAAATCTCCCCACAGGAATACCGTAAAGGTTTGCTGTGTCAGATGATACATGAAAACACAGCATTAATGTGTTGAGATCAGAAAGGGGTGTGACTTGATGGGCTACTGGGACTTGGTTTTATGTGAGTCTCTCAGGTGGTGCTGGTTTTGAAAGCATGAGGGGGTCATGGAGAGCAGCTGAGGCTCGGTACCGTGAGAAGACAGGAGAGGCTATTGGTGAATATGGAGTCTCAGTGGAAGCAGAAGACCCAGGATTAAAAAGGTCACGGAGAGAATTTGAGTCTTTGGCACCATGTGGGAGTGTTAGAGTCCCTGAAAAAAGCCCATGGTTGTTAAAGATGCAACGCAATCAGAACAGACCCCAGCATTTTGGAAATACCATGGGACAGTTGCTAAGGACAGCAGTAGCTGTGGAGTAACTGAGCCTAGGACTCTGCTGTGTGTGCTGTGGCAAGCTTTTGGGAGCCTAGAAGATTGTGAGTCAGACATTTAGCTTCACACTGCTAGATTTTGGGTTTGCTTTGCTTTGAAAGTAACTGGGTCCTGATTTTTCTCTTCTGCTGTAGGAAATATGTAACTTATTATATTTTTTAATTTTATTTTAAAGAGCCTACAATTAAGAGATTTGAAATTTTAGAGAGACTTTAGATGTTTTAAAGATACTGTACTTTTTTTTTAATTTGAGGGGTATTTATTTATTATTTGTGAATCACACATCCATTATTCGATTGTGTTCAGCTCCCACTCTTCCCATGTCTACCCCCTCCCCCATAGCATCCTTCCCTCCAAAAAGGAAAAAGAAAGTCCATTCTTGTGGGGAGTGGGTGTGGCGGCAGTCCCAAAGGCGCCAGGGACTGCAGCTAAGTCATATGACTTGCACCTGACTTCCTCATATAAGACACAAACATCTTGAGTGCTGCGCAGGTGTACCAGGATACAGGTGAATCCAATTTGGTGGAGATTTGCCCCTGCTGCCCTGATTAGCTGAAGCCTCGTGACTGGCGAGGGGGCGTGGCCTGCGGTGCCTGGATGAGAGAGAGTATAAAAGGAGTGAGAGGCCCAGGGTTCGGGGGAGATATAAACAAGAAGAATCAGGACTGAATAAACTGTTGTTAGAAGGACTGGTGGTCGCGTCGTTCTTGCTGGTCGAGAGCGGGCGCGACACATTCTATGCTGTCTATATACTCACTGGAGCCTGGTCAAATTCCTAGTGGCCAGTCCCCTCAAGGAAGCTGAGTCTCTCTCTGCCTGCACTCATGCTGTCAGAAGCCGTCAGCTGAGGAGGGATGGGGCCAGCTCTACCACACAGACATTAACATGGCTTCAGGTGGCAGTCCAGACCACAGACATCCATGTTGATTTTGGTGGTTGTAACATGGGCCGCAGACATTAACATGGTCCCTGGCTGGAGGTTTTAAAGACTATGGGACTTGAAAGAGTTAGAATGTTTTATATGGTGATATCAATATTAATATGTGATGTTGGGGACGAATAAGAAGGAATGGTTATTCAAGTGGAAACGTAAGGGTTCTTTGGAAAGTCAGTTGCGTCAGATGGCGTTTTACTGGGGCAGACACATGAAGGAGTGTTTTCCTGAAGCTGACACAGGTGAGAGGATGTTCTGCTAAAGCAAGCATGTGAAAGGATATGTGATGAAGGATTCTTTGCTAACAATACACATGTATTGGTCTGCCTTACAGTGCTTAGTTGAATTTGATTTGTCAGAACTCCATAGAGAGAATCATACCAAAAAAACTTCTGGTGGTGTCCTGCAGTTTCTTGCCGCTTCTGAGGACTCGGCCAGTTGGCACAGTGATGTCAGCTGAGACAGACTCACATGTGGAAGCAAGACACATGCTGAGGCCAGACCCGTGGAGGACACGTGATGTTTGGAGGGAGTATAAATAGGACTCAAAGGATAGTGATTGGGGGAGGGGGGCTTGGTTTTCTTGCATAGCTAGCTTTGCAAGGCTTCTTGGTCTCATGTCTTTGATCTTCTCCTGATGTCCCTGGTGGCCCTGTCCCTCCTGCTGATTCATGCAGATTCAGCTGAGTCCTGGCCATCTCTGCTAGATCATGCCACCATTGCTGATTCATATTTACTATCCCAACACTACTGAATTAGACTGCTGTGAAGTGTTTGCCAGTGAACGGAGCTGCAGCCATCGAATTCTGTGAACTGAACTGCTGATTTCCTGACAACGTAGATGAGATTTGCTCCAAAGAACAATTTCTAAACAGGTCTACCTCCACTGTATTCTATAGACTAGAAGGGAGGATAAGACGTTTAAGAACCATCATTAGCAGTAGGTTAGAAAACTCTAAGCCAACAGGTTATGGCTTAATAAGTGATGTGTTTGTGTGTATGTTGACAAGGGCTCAATTGTGCTGCAAATTTTTGCCAACTTGACCCAAACTTAGAGCTATCTGAGAAGAGGGACCCTTGAGAAAATATCTCGGTAATACAGGCCTGTAGGCAAGTCTGTGCTGTACTGCATTGACCAGTGATTGATGTGGGAGGGCCCAGCCCACTGTGAGTGGTGTTGCCCTTAGTTAGGTGATCCTGGGTGGTGCCCCCCCTAGTTAGGTGGTCCTGAGTTGTGTAAGAAAGCAGGCTGAGCAAGTGACAAGACCAAGCCAGTAATAGCACCCCTCCATGGCCTCTGCTTCAGTTCCAGTCTCTAGTTCATGCCCTGACTTCCCTCAGTGAGAGAGTATGACCTGAGAGTTGTAAGCTGAAATAAACCCTTTCCTCCCCAAATTGCTTTTGGTCCTGGTGTTTTACCACATAGAAACGGTAAGACACAAGAGAAGAAGACGGCTTTGAGAGGGTGACAGATTCCCCTGGGCCTGGTGTTCTCTGCCACTCACACTGAGAATAAATATGGTTTTTTTTCAGGAGACACTGTAACCCTCTTCCCCACATTCCTTCACGGGTCCCTGCAAGGGAAGCACAGAGCCTCCTCCAGAGGGTGAAGAGCCAACACACCAAGGTACAGAGAGCAGGAGGGATGGGAGGCAGCCTGCTGGTCCATCCAGGCTGGGGGTGGTACAGAGGTGACAGTTCCAGGGCTGACTGGGACTGAGGACCAGAAGCAGGTTGGTCCCAAATCTATGCCTGCCTCCACCAGTGTGCAGAGCCATCACACCAACGCTGGAAACACACTGGAGCCATCTTGCTTAAGCTTTTGTTTTGTTTTGTTTTTGTTGTTGTTGTTGTTGAGGTCTGGCTGATGCACGACAAGCAGCACATATTTAAAATGCATACTTTGAGAGGTCTTGGCCTCTGAACACACCCTTGAAGTTGGCGTGTGACAAAGAATCTATCTCTATTCCCCCCTCCTTGGGCCTCTCTGAGATCCTTCCCTCTGCCTTAGATACCCAGTTTGACTCCTAACCGCAGGTCACTGATCTGCCTTTTGATACTGTAGACTCATACTATAGAATGCTGGGTGTAAGCCATGGCACAGGACAGCCCTTTTTTGGCTGGCATGATTATTGTGAGATTCATCCAGGCAATGCTTGTCTGCATATCATTCCACTGTGTTAACAGCTCATAGCTTGTCTTTTCAATGAAGGAGGATGTGCGGGCTGTTTGTGTTTGGTGCCATTCCAGACAAAGCCTTTCCGAGTGTTTGTGTGTGAGTCTTTGAATGGTCACATGCTCATTTCTCTTGGATAAACCTTCAGCATGCAATAGCTGGGCCATCTGGTAGGTCTGATTGTTTTGGTCCCTAAATACTGAAAACAATCCAGCCAAACTTTCTACCCTTGTCTTTCCTGCCTCAAGGCAGATATAGACCTCCTCCCACCTTGGTTGCTAAGCTCTGAGAGCATCAGTAGATTTTATATATAGAGAGAGAATTTATGAGCCTGGCTTGTAGTCTGGAGAGCTAGCTCAACAGCCGCTGTGGTGTGACAGAAAGGCTGAGAATCTGGTTCAGTCCTCAAGGCTGTTTCCCTTGGCCTAGAGCCCTGAAGAGCCTCCGGTTTGCCCTGGAATCCTGATGAAATAGGTTTAACACTGGCCACACCCCAGGATAGATGAACTTTCCAGGAAAGTAAGGGCAAGTAAGCAAACAACAAAGCTTCCTTCTCCACAACCTTTTATCTGGGCTGCACCAAAAGGTCTGGACCAGACTGAAGGTGGGCTTTCCTATTTCAAATAATATGCTTAAGAAAAGCCTTCACAGGTGTGCCAAGCCACTTGGGTTTAGTTGATTCCAGATGTAGTCATGGTGACAACCAAGATGGCCAAGACAGCTACACCTATGGCGGACTGGCTTCATTAGAATCTTCCTTGGTGTTTTTCTGCCCTCTCCCCACTTTGTCTTCTGTCTTACTCGTCCAGTGAAAATGTCCAACTTTGTGACATCGATATCGACAGACAATGAAGAAGGCTGAGCTCGGATTGTTTGTATAGCTAAACGTTTATTGGTCTCACGTCTTCATTGATCTTCATTTTGATTCGCTGAGAGAGGCACAGCTGAGAACTTTCCTTGATGTTCCTATTGGCTCTGGTCCTTCCTGTCCACTTGTGTCGACTAAGGCCTGGCACTTCCTGCTAGGTCTGTCACTGCCGATGCTACCCCAACATTACCAGATTGGACTACTGGTATACCCGTAAAGCAAGTGGATCGAGCTGTCGTTGCCCACCTGTGAACTAAACGACTAGTTTCCTGAGGACACAGATGAGATTTACTACAAAGAACAATTTCTGAACAGGTCCATGTCCCCCGCCCCCATTTCCTTTCTTCTCCACTACCTCTGGTAGATGATGGGCTACTAGGGAGGTTAAAACATTTAAGATCCATCATTAAAAATGACATTAAAAATTAAAATGATAACAGAGACTTTTAGGTTAAGTTGTCAGGTTGATAAAGTTTTAAATTGCATGGCTCATGCTTGGTATCATGGCTAAGAAACCCTGCCTCTCAGGAGAGCACCAGGTTTTCTTGTGTGGTTCTACAAGGGTTTCATGGTTTTGTTTTTATACTTAGTATTTTTGGTTGGCTTTGTGATTATTTTTTGAGCCGTGGCTGGCATGCTATTCACGTTGTAGCCCATGCAGGCCTTGGACTCTCTGCAATCCTCCTGCCTTAACCTTCTCAGTGCCTGGGTTACAGAACGCGCTGCCACGTTCCGCCAAGACTTTGGCTTTGCAATCAGCATTTTTCCTTTGAGTTTGGTTGTTTACTTGTGTGAAACATTGGTTAGCTACATAGCTCAGACTGGCCTTGAACTCATGATTCTCCTGTGTCTGCCTCCCGAGTGTCAGGGTTACAGGCATGTGCCACTATTCTGCTTATATTTAGGTTTTGACCCATTTCGAGTTTGTTTTGTGTATGTCAAAAGCTGTGGAAGGTTGTGAACTCACCCGCATGAGTGTCCAGCTGCCTCTCCCCATTTGCCCACTGCCTTCTGTGCTGAATTGCACTTGAACCTTTGTAAATGCTCGGTTATACATTGTCACATTCATCTCCTGTACCTACTGTGACAAACTTCTACAAACTTGGTGGCCTAAGGAACAGGCCTCGTTTCTTAGTAAAGACTAAACCTCTCCTAGTTTTGGTGCCAGAAGAGCGACCTCAAAGAAGGGCCTCCAGGTTTCTGGAGGAAGGTAGGGTATATGCCCACTCCCTTCCCTGTGTCCCTGTGAGGGATGTGCCCCCCTTCCCTCCCCCCTTCCCTGCGTCCCTCTGGGGGATACGCCTCCTTCCCTGTGGCTTATCAGAGTCTGCCTCTGAGCAGCCGAGCAGAGCTGAGGTCTTTCTTCATGATGAGTGCATACTTCATGAGGACAGAAACCAGATCTTACTCGTCTCTGCTTCTCAACCCACAGTGGCTTGAGAGATGCACAGCTGGTCTGTAGAATGAATGAGCAGAAGAGGAGGCACCACCAGTATTCTGGGAAAGACTTCGCACATCATGCAAAAGTTGAAAGGGATGGAAGCCGGACATGGTGCAGGTTTGGGAGGTGGAGATGGAGCCCCGTAGCTCACTGACCAGCATATTAAACTGATGTCATCAAGCTCTGAACTTTGAACCTGGAGAGGAAACTTTCAGTGTGTTCGCTAAAGAAGGTTCAGAGCATGAACACAGCACGAGGTTATATGCACAAGGACCACCTGGGAAAAACAGGAGTTATCACAGCTGACCACACCCATGCACAGATGTACAAGTGTGCAAATACCAGGCTTGTAGAGTTGCACCTCAGACCTGGTGGGTTCAAACACACACACACACACACACACACACACACACACACACACACACACTCTTGCAACGTAGCTGTCTGTGATACTATGAGTCAAAGTGCAGGTGGCCAGAAGCCTAAGCAAACATGTGAGCTGCCTCCTAACAAGGAAAGGAAAACAGGAAATGGATGCTGTGCAGCCTCTCCTCTCTCCTTCCTTCCCCCGTCTTCCAGATAGCAGCCCAGACAACAGGCTACAAACAACACCCTGGCAGCCATTGCATCTCACGATGCTCCAAGGGAGTAGGAAACAAGTTGGTTCCCAGAATGCTTTGCAAAGGCTCTGCATTGGACTATATAGAGGCCTCAGGGGAGTGGGGCTGCCTGGGTACTAATCCTGGGCTGGGCCCCTACAGCAGCTTGGCTAGTTCTGGCCTCCTGCTTGGTGTTTAAGTTTTGCCTGGACCTTGTTTGTTATCAGGCCTCCCACAATGAACTGAGTATCTTTTTAGGGGTGACCATGCCTCCCCTGAGCTCTTCCAGGAGGAGTCAGGCTTGTTTTCTCTTAGTCTTCACAGCACCCGAAGCTAGAGTGATTTTCAGCTGGGTTTCTGTCCGTGGGCCATTCCTTCCTCTCTGCAGATCTTTTAGGAACTCCTATCTGCTCAGGGCTTCCCACATGGGGCTGTGATGAACTTCTAGACTCTGGGTCTCAATCCGTGGCTGGCTCTGACTCGTACTCAATCCTAGCTGTAGCACCCAAGGGTCACTCCTCTCGGGTTTCGGGGCATATCAGCATCACCAGGGAATCGGTGAGAACCCGAGATTTCCTCAATAATTCATACCCCATGTCCCTCCTCCTGCAACATCACGTGGATCTGAACAAAGGCAGTGAACATTATCCAGCAGTAACCTAATCTCCTGGGTCGTTTACCAACAACACTCAGAGTGATCTCAAGGATTACCTTGGACTCTGGCCAGCACCTGGGAGACTGGGCCTAACTGAAGGCCAAATGGCCCAGGGTGCCAAGTAAGCCAACAGTGAGTTCCACTGAGGGGAGCTGGAAAATAAGCAAGCAAAAGATGTCTGGGAACTGCGGCTGTGGAGGCCTGTGTAGACTTCCATCCCACTAGCTGGAGCAGTGAAGCTGGGGCACCCCGTTCTCCACAAGGTCTCTGGTCTTGTCTACAGTTTGCCCCAGCAGAGCCAAACTGCAAGCCCATTGCTTGTTGGCACACACCTTCTCTGTACTGAGACTGCCACTGCACAGCAGGGGGAAAGGAGGTAGGAGCTCACCTCTGGATCATAAGGGATACAGACCAATAGTTTCTGGCATGACTGCTACAGGACACAGCAGAGATGTGCCCAGTGTGCATGGAACCAAGAAAAAAACATCAAACTGGAAGTTCTGGTGATGGAAGGTTCTCTGGAGGCTTTGGCCTGGAACTGGGTGTTAGAGGGTAAACAGGATTCTGGGGGCAAGAAAGCAGCTGGGATTTGGGGCAACGGGACAGCAAGCAACTTTGGGAAAGAAAGGGTTTATTTGGGTTACACGTCCACAGTACTGTCCTTCGTAGAGGGAAGCCAAGGCAGAAACTCAAGAAGGAACCTAAAGCCAGACAAGCCTGCTTGCTATTCCACACACCATTTGCCTCTCCCCGAGAAAACTCCCGTCACAAAGTGACACAACAGGAACTGTGGAGCAGCTGCTGGCTGGCACTCAGGTGTATGCTCATCTAGCTTTCTCATACGGTTTAGGACCATCTGCTTGCGGGATGGTGCTACCCACAGAAGACTGGGCCATTCTACCCAGTGAACAATCCCTGCCTCCAGACGTGCCCACGGGCCATTATGAGAGGCAATTCCTTGATTGAAATTCTCTTCCTAGATAAATTCTAGGTTCTGTCAATTTGGCAGTTAAAGCTGACTAGCTAGGATGAACTCATTCATGTACATAGGTATGTATGTATGTATGTATGTATGTATGTATGTATGTATGTATATTTTCTCAGAATAGCCCAGGCTAGCCTTGAACTCATTGGGTAGCTGAAGATATTTTTGACCTTCTGGTCCTCCTGCCTCCACCTCCCAAGTGCTGGGCCTGCAGGCTTGTGACACCACAGTTGGTTTATACGGCACTGGGAATCAAATCCAGGGCGTCATGCATTCTAAGCGAGTAATCCACTAAATAAATAAGTTAATCCTCAGCCTGGGCTCTCTTGTAAATGAGAGACACTCAGCTCAGACCAGGTTAAACAACCCAGAGAACTACAAGTCTCCATAACACGGGGGAGCCATCCTTGGGCTCACACTTGGCATTTGGATTCGCCATTCTCACCTTTCTCTCTGCGGCCTCTTACTCTGTGTGATCCATGTTCTCCTCTAGCCTCAGAGCTTCCTCAGTGTTCTGTGAGAGCAGTGTAGCTATGGACAGCCCTGGACTCATGTCACCCCAGTTCGTTGCCTCAGAAGGCAAAATTCTCCCAGGATCTTGAGATGGAGCCATCCTGAGTTCAGGGCTCTTAATCTAATGAGCGATGTCCTAAGGAGAGAGGCTGTGGCTATGGGGAGAAAGCTAACTCAGGTGGAGCAGAGATGGAAGGACATGCCAAGGCCTCTCTGAGTCACCAGAAGCAGGGACAGGACTGGCCTTGCTAACATGATTTAAGACATCTGGTAATCCCAAATTGTGTTAATGCTAACGCATTTCTGTTGTTTGAAGTAGTCCTATTGGGAACAATTGGTTATGGCGGCCCCCCATTTGTAGTAAGACTCAACCCCAGATCACAGGACCCGTTCTGCCCAAACCTTTTGAACTACCTGGTCTTTTGAGACCTTGCACTGAAGATGGCTCAGGCACCAACGGTCATTGTGAGTCAACCTGGATTTGTTCGTGCTCTCAAAAATTCCAACTGGCAGACCACCCTGTGTGATTGCTTCAGTGTCTACGGAGTCTGCCTCTGTGGGACCTTTTGTTCCACTTGTCTTAGATGTCAAGTGGCAGCTGACATGAATGAATTATTTGTGTGGGATAACGGTGGCAGTGAGGACTCTACGGAACCCGATGCAGTATTCCTGGATCTACTTGTGATGACTACATGGCCACCATCTTGTCTTGCTTGCTCTGTAAGCAAATTAAGAGAGACATTACCAGGAGGAGAGCCATGGACACTTTCTAACAAGCTGGATGGTGAGGGTTCCGGCTGAAGCAGCTGCTCAGCACACGCCCCCTCAGCCCCAGTCTTTCCAAATCTTTGGCAACTGAGATGTGATGGATGCATCTCAATTCAGAACACTGGAATCTTTCTAATTGGGCCTTTTGATGTATTTTAAATGGATGTCACTCTTTGACTTGGTTTCTCCTTGCTCCCATATCATCAAATAGTCCAGCTTATAATTTTTTTACATTACATTTTAAATAGAAACCAAATAAAATATTTTGCTAAGAAGAAAAAGAAATATTCAGAGTCATGGGATGTCATTATCAGCAGCATAGCGATCACATGGAACTAACCTTGTGTAGGCTGCCAGGATCTACTAGTCCTGATTTTGTTATTGAATTTAGGAATGTTAGGCTCCGCCCCTCCACATGGGGTTCCTGGAGAGGCATTTTAACCAGCAAAATCACAGTGTGAGAGTCACCCTGTGCTGTGCATGTGTGCCCTGAAGCTCTGAGGTCCCCACTGAGCACACTGCTGAACGTTAACAAGAATTCCATTGCCACAGCCACTCCAGTGAAGTCTGTGTGGCAAGCCCAAAAAGCTTGGATGCAGTCCTGAGGCAAAAAGTTTCATGGAAACTTAGTCTCCTGGAGTCTTGGCATCTTGTAGCATGAATGCTCCAAACTTGTCCCTATGTCAGTCGGTGAACGGATCTGTGTGCTTTCCTTCAATATTGTTTTATTATAAGAGCCTCTAAGGATTGATTTTGACATATGTCTAAGTTAGATTAGCCTCCACCTGTGTTCCAATATCCTAGGACATTGTTGAGCCAACCTTAGGCTTTGATTTTAGTAAGAATGCTACTCATTCAGACGAAATGCCTCCAGCGTAGATAGTGAAAGAAATCAGACATTGCAGTTTACTGGGTAAGAGCTAGAAATCTCAGGGCTAGTTCAACAAAGTAAACTTGGAATTCTCATTATAGTTATATATGGCAGACTACATTACTTAGTAGAAGAAAGCCCCCCACAAAATCACTTAGAATAATAGCCAAGTCACTCCCATGTGCAGGAATTTACAATGGCCTAGGAAGAAGGAAGGTTGCAGTCTAAGAAGGAACTAGAGTAAATACTTAGAATAACAGCTGAGTCACTCCCATACACAGGAATTTACAATGGCCTAGGAAGAAGGTGGATTAAATATGGCAAGGGCATAAAGCCCTTGCCCCTGGCTTCTAAGATTAAGATGACCTTAGGTGGGGCTGCTTTTGATCCCAGTTATAAACACTGTTTTTTTTAAATCCCAGTTGTAAACACTGCCTGGTTCCTGTCAGCTTTTGTGTATGCATTTCTCTGTTTTGTGTAAAGAGTCATTTCACATCAGGTAACCTCAGTGTACCTTGGATGACCTAATGTGTCGCCTAACTTTCTTGTTTTCTTCTGTAATATAAATCTGATACTTTGAGAAATTACATTCAGATCAACACTCCCGTGTGTTCGAGTCTGTCACCCTGCCAACTCCTTGCCCACCTGAATACTGGGACCCTGATTCTCCTGCGGGTTGAGGGGCCGACTGAGTCCAGTCTGTGGCACTCCATATCTACCGTCGCTACTGTGTGTTGGGCACTTGCCCCTGTGCAGAGCACTGACCAGAGCATCTGGGAGTGTTCTGTGTGCTGGTTCTGTATGTTCTTCTGCACTTTTGGAGCAAGTACAGCTGTTAGTGGTTGAGCCTGAGTCAAAGGTCAAGTGTTCACAGTCAGGGTGTCCTTTCCTGGCTTCCTGTACATGGTTACTGATAGTGCTGTAGGACCTTACTCTACTGTCCTGCTCCTGCCTCCTCCTCCACTGTCTAAGACGATCACAACAGACTCTGGAAGTCCGACCTCTCTAGTCCAAGTCCTTGGACCTGACTCAGCTTTGTCCTCACTACACTACCACCTCAGTATCCAAGATCTCTTACATTAGAGAAATAATCTAGTTGGGAACATGAACCAGGTACCACAAAGCTTGAGTGGTTAATGCTCAAACCTAGTCTTGGAGGTGGCAGATTACTCGGAGAAGCTGGGTTTCCATCAGATTTCTACAACAGGGCTGGGGGTATAGGGCTCCTCCTCCACAGCTCAAGGCCAACCTAGGCACCATAGTGAGTTCTAGGCTAGCTTCTGCTACAGCAAGGCATTGTCCTAACAAGAACACAGTAGAGCAGGAGGAAAGGAGGCCCAGCCTTTTTTTAGGAACCCACTCCCCTGCTGACTGACCCCTGTGACCAAGCATCACCCCTTTCAAGGGCAGTGCCCTTCTGATCCTGTCTCCTCTCACAGGCCCACCTGTCCATATTGTTACTGTATGGATGGATTTTCCAGTATGCAGACTCTGGGCCCTCTTCCCTACCATGGCACCCGAATAAGTATTCTCTGGCTCTCAGATGACCTAGGAAACATTTCACTTAGATCCAAGCCTACACTGGGCCTGGTGGACGGGCAGTTGGTGTCAAGCCCAGTGAGAAAGCTCATTTTTCTAATGAGTATCTCATGTTACCCCTGCCCAGCAAACTCACCCTTGTGTATGCACATTCCCACTTAGATGAACCCCTGGGAACCGAGAAGGCAGGTGGGCCACCCCTAACAGCCCCAGTCTTCCAGAGAGAAAACAGATCTCATCTCCTCCTCAGCTTGGGCTCCCCACATCAGCAGTCTGACTCCTCCCCCAGGGACCTGGCTTCTCTCCCTTCCTCATTTTCTCCTTGGTGACCCTTGTGACAGGGTCATATCTATCTAGCTATCTACCTATCTATCTATCTATCTATCTATCTATCTTATTCTTTTTAATTTTTTCATACAATATATTTTGATCATGGTTTCATCTCCCCCAACTTTTCCCAGATCCTCTTGATCTTCCTACTAGCCAATCCCATGTTCTCTTTCTCAAATAAATAAATAATCAAAACAAAAACCCCAATAAGACCAAAACAAAACAAAATAAAACAAAAAACTAAAACCCAACAACATGGAATTTGTTTTGTGCTGGGTGGCCAACTGCTTACTTCTGGACAGAGGCCTGCCCTGCAGCGTGGCTGACACAACCACTGACACGATCTTTGGAGAAAACTGATTTCCCCTTTGCTAGCAGGCAGCAATTGCAGATAGCTTCTGGGTTAGTGATGGGGCCCTGTGCCCATTTCACTCTCGATGCTGACATTTTTTAGAGTGTGACCTGCCCTTTACTTGGTGTTCTGAACATTGACACAATTCCCAGTGATGTGAAGCAGGACCTTGGCAATTTCACTTTGCACTGGGTCCCACCATGATGCTTGTTTCTGGTGAGTTACGCTGTGAGAGGTTTCTACAGAGTCTGTGCTAGGGTTAGGCTGAGCTCACTGCTCCTCCCTCCTCTGAGATCAACAGAAAAGCCAGGACAGTGGAGGCTTTGATCAGACTCCCTGTGACAAGGGAACGTAGGGGAGGGGGAGGGGGAGGGGAAAGGGCCATCTCTTCCCACCCTCCCCATCTGGAGTCTCCCACCCATGCTCACCCTGGCACCATCTAGCTCAGCTTTCGTGTGACCTCTTCCAGTGACAAGAGAGTGCCTGTCTCCATGGACTCCACTTTTGTGACGAGTTCTGAGGCTCCCTAAGCCCTTTCAAGATTCCAGGGGTCTCCCTGTGCTCCCTCTGTGCAGCCTGGTGGGTATTCTCCAAGGAAACCACCAGACCTGCCTGAGCAGCCTTCTCCTTGTAGCTGCCCTGGACTGCTCACCTCAGCTGAAGTCTTCACTGCGCTTCCCTGCACTAACATCTTCTCTGCCATGAAGCTGCGGACAGTGGAGTGCCTTTCTCTCAGATGTACTTCACTCTCAATGATGGTTCTAAGATGGTAGGAGCCAAAGTGGATTTTCCATGCGTGTATAGACATCTACTCAAAGGAGGAAGAACCAATCTGGGTCCCAGAGCTCCTCTCCACAACTGCCCAAGGAAATAGATGCAGACGCATGCAGAATACACACAAAACAACTGCTTCAAACAGCCAGCCTGCAACGTCAGTCACAGGAGGGAAAAGGATGGAGTTGGCTGTGAAAAAGGCCAGGCAAGGAAAGGGCACAGAAGCTTCAGGAACCATGTGGTGTTTGCCCTAGACCCACACTGGAGGAAACAGGCTCAACCAAAGCACGGGCTCTACACCTATTCCAACTTGTGAGAGCGGCTAGAAATGCCAGCTCTTACACCTGCTGTCCCAGGCACCCTCCAGTTCCTTTTGTAGTCTACACTGATCCCCAAGTAAGGATCTGTAAGACCCAGCCCTGCACTGGCTACCTCCTGTGCTTCCCCAGTTCCTTAGAATTGAGCACCCAGCGCAGTACTTAACAGTTTAGTGTCAGGTTTCAAGATGACCTCAAGGACTTGTGCCACAAGACAGGAGAGAGCTTTTCAGGACTACGCTGACCTCTCTGAAGTTTTAGCAGCTTTAGGTGCCATGGCTACCATTATAAGAACTATGCAGAGAGGACCATGGCTGGAGAACAGCTTGCAAACACCAGAAATATTTCTCTCCCTTCTGATAATGAGTTCAAGGTCCTTACCACACAGGTGACATCACGTCTCAGAAGCAAAAATAGGTCTCTATTAAGAGTATGTAATGTCTTCTGTCTGGCCAATCCGGTTTCCTCTATGCTCTTGCCGCCTTGAGCTCCTAATTGTTTTTGTGACCTCAAAGCTCATTCCTGCCGCTGTCTGGGGGCATTACAACAGGTTGTGTAGGGTCAGCAGCATGGTCATGCTCGTTAGCTTTCTTCCAATACAAAGCACACCCACTCTCTGTGCCTCGGGTACAATATCTCTAATACTATCATTCCTTGACATTCTTTAGGGAGAGACTATTCAAAATCATGTATTTGCATCTGTGTAGGAGTGTGGTGCAGCTGGGTTCAGAGGAGCATATAGGATCCCTGGCCCTGGAGATTCAGGCCAACAAGGAATTAACTGGGAATTAACTTGGGTCTTCTGCAACAACATCATGCCACCTTCTGACTTGGGGATTGAGAACAAGTTAGTCCTCAGTTCTCAAAGCAGCTGTCCAACTGTACTGTTGGTGGGGTGACATTGCACAAAGAAACCCATCACCCCAAAGAAGGAAATGCCAAGGTTCCCCCTAACTCTGAAACCCCAAAGGCCACTGAGCCATGCAGAGACTGCTGAATCTTACTCTGTAGCCTAGGTTGGTCTCCCAAGTCACCTGTTCATCCACTGTTCCAAGGGTGGGGACTGCAGAGTGCCTCGCAGTGTTTGGGAGACCAATCTTCTTATCTCTGCAGTCCTGAGGATGGAACCCTGTGCATGCTAGGTATGAGCCAAAACCTTCTAGCCAGCTGTCCATCTGATTAACATGACTTACACGAATGAGCGGCAGTTCCATAAATTTAACCATCCTTTAAGTATTTGGCAACTCAAAGCATTTTCAAGTGATACTGCTGGCAAATTTGTCAAGTGTGAGAACTCTCCTAGACATAATTAATGTTCTTGCTTTCTCCTTCCCTCCCCCCGCCCCGCCCCCCGGCACAGGTTCCGCATGGGAAGGGTGGTGAAGTGCTGCACCTGGGCTGCATTCCACAAAGCAGTGCTGGCTATTTGTGCTTTTTGAAGCCGAGCTGCCGTTGCCCATTGTCCCACATCAGCATTCAACGTATCCAAGACAGGCCCAAAACGAGTGTCACCCTTTGTCCTCACTGGAACATGTACACACCAGGGCAGACAAAAAGCTGTATTGTGGATTGTGGGAGCCTTGGTTACAGGAAGGGCTTGAGTCATCGACACTGAATCGTCTCCTTGTTGGGCCTCTGGAGGGAGATTCCGAGTGACTTAGGTATGTATGCCTTTCTCCTCTTCAGGGGACAGTCATCAGAAATGCAGGTAGGCAGATATGAAAGGAAGTTAACTTTCTAGTCAGTTTCCTGGCAGTTTGTGTGTCTGGAGTGTGCACACCTGCAGTGGACAGCAGTGCCTGCTCTTCTCTTTAATAGCTTGCGTTCCTCTTCTCAGCACCCTAGTTCTTCAGATTGCTCCCCTTTTGGGTACTTATTTTCTTTACCCTCAACTGACCACCAGCTGGTTCTGATAGAGTATCAACTGGTAGAAAACTGCTAAGACTTGATAGTTTTGTACCAAAGCGAAACAAAGGAACATAAACCACTAATTGGTACCTTCACGCCCTCTCACGCAGTTCCACATTTCCTCAATAACACCAGGTGGGCTGCAGCGGCGGGCTCAGTGGTTAAGCCCAGCATTGTAGCATCCGCCTTTAATCCCAGAGGCAGGTGACCCTCTGAGTTCAAGGCCAGCCTGGTCTATAGAGCCAGTACCAGGATCCACATAGCTACAGAGAAACCCTGTCTTGAATGTCACCCCCTGCCCTGCCACCCCCTCTCCCCGGAAAGTACTGTCTTCTCTTCCAGAGGACCCAAGTTCAATTCCCAGCACCCACACGACAACTTACAACTGTTTGTAACTCCAGTCCCAGAGGAGCAGATGCTTCCTTCTGGCTCCTTGGCTACCAGTTTCTTTCTTGTACACTGGCTCAATTGCACCCACCGAAGACTGTTTCTCTGACTATGAAAGGGGCCCACTCAGCTCTGTTGGCCAGCCAGCTTCCTCCCCATCTCCATGTGTGTTTGTATCTGTGCATCCTAAACTGCATGCAGACACCTCTAGTCTGTTTTTCCAGCCTTTAAGAGTTAAGAACAAGGCCACCCAATTCCTGAGAGGTAAAAATTTATTGATTTCTATGACATCAGCATGTTATGATACGGTCACACCTGCTCATACAGCTGACTTCTCAGACCAAAAGAGGATTTGGTTTTTCGTTTTAAAAATACATTTTTCACCAGCAAGAAACATTTTTTAAAACAAACATTTTCATATTAAGTGGGCATTAAAAACAATGGCTTTCCCCAGACTCTCGGGGAAGAGGGCTGGTCAGCAACAGATCTCAAAACGCTTCAAGTCTGCTTCCAGGCCCTAGATCTGTCTCCCACATAAAGTACTGTAGAGGGGAAATAAAGCCGCAGCCTCACCCAACCAGCAGCCTAAATCCAGCCAAGAAAAGAAGAGGTAGACTCAACTGTAACTATTCAACTTATTTGGTAGGATTGTGCAAGACATTTTAACACATTAAAAGTTTTCAAAATGGGTCAAACATTCTACAAACAAATGACTAAACCATCAATGTTTTTAATGTTAAGAAAAAAAAAAATCTCAGTATAGGTGTACACATTTACTCAGCTCTGAGAACGCAGCGTACCGGCCCTGTGCCCCTGATCTCCTTAGACTTTCCAGGATAGAGCGCTCCCTCGCTCAATGTGCTCTCAGTCCTTTTCCATTTTAAAACCCGCAAAGGCCAATGATAGGAGTTTTCTTGGACCAGTGAGCAAATCAATTCTGAGAATTTTATTCAACACTAGTAATTAAAACAAATCAAAACACAAAGACCAGGACTGTGGTGATGACGGTAGCTCCAGCTTGTCTCTAAGAGCTGATCATTTAATTCTAGGGTTTAATAGGATTAAAAATAAATTATCTAAACTTCCAATTAATGCTGAGACTAAAAGGAGATTCTGTACAAGGGTAAGCGTTTACTATAAATCATACACTAGACTAAATGAGTTTATCTGGAGATGGTTAGTTTATCAGGGCATAATGCTAGCAATCATGGTTGATATTGTCACAGGTTGGCTCCGAGGGTTCAGCAATGATAATTATATTGTAAGGATCAATTACTTATATTTTATTATTTGCTAATTGCATTAAATATGTTATCAGCAAAATATATTATACATGGATGTACATTTACATAAATTTTCCCAAGAGCTCATACCAAATGAGAAGACTGGAGGAAGGAGCAAGCCTTTGTAAGCAAAGAAGGAACCGGGTGGTTTTCCTCACCGGTCATGAATGCCGAGCTCTGGGCACGTGCCACAGCAGTGAGTGCTGAGGGGCTCCGCCCAGCAGACACCCACCCCCATTAGTAAGAATTAAAAGCATTGTTTTTGGAAAAAAGGAAATCAACTTTATTTTCTCTACATTTAAAAAAAATAGAACCAGCTATTAATTTTTGCTGAGAAAATGCTTCTTTTGGTGTTTACAACATCTAAATTTCTGAAAAGGTGATCTGGTAAAATCATCCCGATGCATTCATAAACCAGATCCACAGGTGACCAGCCCTTTACAAAGCAAGTTACAGTTGTCACAGCATTGACAGTCACCTTAGAGCACACATTGTGACATGCAGATCACAAAGAAAGCTCAACAAGCTGAAGTAAACATTACAGCATCATGAAAACAGAAACCCATCTGTAGAAAATAAATATAACTTTGTAATAACTGTAAAGAAAGTGAAAGCACTTAATAAAAATAATGGCAGTTGAATGTATAACTGTCTCATTACCCAATCATAAGATATGTTCCTGTAAAATGCATAGACTCCTTACATGGAAAGAATTTGTGCACCACAGTTGTGTTCAACAGTTTTACACAATAAAAACAAAGCCATCTGAAGCATTTGCATACTTTGCAACTAGAATACACGTACATTTTTTTTTGCTCTTTAGATTGTTTAAAAAAAAATATTAAATGTAAAAATTCTCAGATGGAATTTCTGCAGAAAACTCCACAGTGCATCTTTCATTTGACCATAGCCCTTCTCCCCCAACAGCTGGGAACTTGCAGAGTAGTCTCAGAGCCCACTTTGAGATTACTGAGAGCTGGTGCAACATGACATCAACCAGCACCAGCCAGTGGCTGCTTCAGAGCACCCCAGGCTCTTATGTGATCCAGAAATTCCCAACTTAGGTGCTTTTGGTCCCAAACACATTAGTCTCTACCCTCATGCCGGGAACTAGCACACCTGCTACACAGTCTCATCTGCCTCTCTCTTGCCTGCTGATAGCTATAAGGCCCAGAGCACTTGGAGGGCAAAATTCCCATCAAAGGCCATTACCATTCATCCTTTTGAACCAGAGCCGAATACACTTTTTGTAATGGCAACTTTTGAGTGATATCCTGTGTTCATTGTTGTGTAGTGACTTCAAAGAAAAGGACAAAAAACCACAGAAAAGATCAGTTAACCCTTCCTATTCGGTAATGCAAACAAACATTTTCTTTTAAAACATACTCAAGATACAGAAGACAACCTATGATCAAAGACTATTCTCTGTGATTATAACTAGGAACAACTAGTTGAGCAAGTCTTTAAGGTACCGATTGTCAAAATACATCACTAAGACAAATTAATGAGAAGGAATCCACAAGGCGTGAGTGAGAGAGCATCCTCAGCAACGTGACAGCTGCACCCGAGGGCCACAATGGCTGACTTAGGACTCTACCTCTGGGACAATTACAGCTGCACCAACTTTTGTCTTTTGCAGTCCTCAGGTTAAGCCCGCTGGCTTTGGTGTTTCTCCTCTTGCTTGTAGTCTTGACTTCTTGTTACTTAACTACCCATTAACACAGGCATAATGCACAGACAGAAATTAGTCAGGGAAAGAACTAAAGCCAACGTTTAAAGTAGTAAGCATCCTCAGAAGGAAAAGTTCAATGAGAATTAAAAAATCAGAAATTCCTTCAGAAAACTGAATTTTTGGCTTCCTATGACTTAATACTGGATTAACTACCCTGTAATTGATGACTTCAGTATTCCCTAGTTTCTTACTGTAGGAAATTAAGAACTAATCACATGACAGATCTGAACCCACAGCTATTAATTTCAACCTTCCTATTAAATTCCCGTCTAACTTGTTTATCTGTTCAAGTTTCATTCCGTTCTTGCTGTTCCTGCTTCCTCTGCTCACAGGCGTTCTTGCTGTTCCTGCCTCCTCTGCTCACAGGCTTCTCTGTCATCGCACACAGCCCTTTCTGAAGTGAGGTGAGCTGTCGCTTGGTCCCACCTGTCGCCCAGCCTGTGTGTGGTAGGAAGCCAGGCAATGCAGCTGAGGGCAAAAAGAGCTGCAGTCCTAAAGGACGCCGGTGTAAACTGGCATGGCTTTGCTTACCTCCCCCTGCCCCCCGACTTAATACAATCAATAACTTCCTTGCATCCCACTTTCCACACTAAATACAAATGGGGAGTTCTATCCAGCTCTCTACAATGGCATTGTGTGGCTTCCTGAGATGGCCATAAAGAACACCTATTTATTCTCTCTTCCAGTTCCCTAGTATAAGCAGGTGGACTCCAGCTATGACAAGGAAGCACTGCCAATACTCTCAACAAACATGTCTGATTGTTTGTACACAGAAGACATGTTGAACTGGAGAGGTGTGGGATAGACAGACCAAGCACATCTATTTATAGCTCATCTCTACTATCAGAAGTCAGTTCACAAGTCTACAGTTATTGTCACTCTAGAGACTGTGGAAACAAAACTGCATTTGAAAGTAACACATCTTAGAAGAGTGAACTCAGCATGTACATATACTTAACTGTCATGTTCCTCTGGAGCACAGCAGTGGTAAAAGTGGGCCAGTCACATTTCTGTGTACGCACATATATGGATATATACATCCTTATAGGAACTGGCCACTGTAGCCTGTGGCTTGCTTTGCAATGAGGAAATGGGTCTGCTAGCTAGGACTACATGCTATACTTGACAATGAGCAACTTCTCCCCCAGACAATCAACTAATGTCTCAATTCAATTCATCCTGAAACTGAACAGTTTTTCCTGGGCCTCAACAGAGGCACTGCGTAGCTTCTCTCTGGCTTCCCCTCGTTTCTGGATTGAGACTGCTTTCCCTTATTCACTGTCCCTGCTAACCAGAGTAAAGTGCTTAGGTTTTTATAACAACTGCTAACAAATCAAATGCCTTCTTCAGTTTACCAGCAGTGGTGTGGTACCAGTGAGGTATTTCAGGTAACGTCTCTCTCTTCTGTACGTGCTTGGGGTTTGCTAAAGATGAAGCTACTATGGGCTTTTATTTGGTGTTGGTCAACTGTTCCTGTACAACTGGGGAAAATTCACATCTTTCCTTTTTCTCTTTTTGGTTTATTTGAAAACAGAAAACATTAGTCTTTATTTTTGTTTTACAACCTATTTCTCAGAATTGTTATTTGTGTTGTTAGTAACAATAGGGGAATCTAGTGTTCGTTCATGCCACAGAAAACTACTGCTGACTTACTGTTTTTCAAGCTTAGGAGTTTCACTGTCCTAAACCAAACCCATCCTCTGTCTCAACACTGATTTTTGTAAAGTCTGGTTCTCCTGTGAGGTAAATCACATGAACAAAAGGACAAATCTTTCAAAAGGTTTCTACGATGAACAGAAACTTGCTTGGCTTTGCCCTCTTAGAAGACGACTGGAAGAGACTGGGAAGTGTTTTTGAGCTGCTGTCTCCAGGTCCTGCCACCCTGAGAGAGGCAGCTGCTTGACATAATGACAGAACATACAGACCCCAGGGCCCACAAGAAGCCTTGTCAATATTGCAAGCCAACATCTGGTTCTACCTCTTATTTCCTAATAAGCTACTCTAGTTCCCTGAAACTGGTCATTTAAATGTTTTATGTTAATTTGCTTTAACCGCCCCCAAATACACTTGGTACTATGATATCAAAATCAGAGGGAGGGGATCCAGCTACCAGAACGGGAGTGGGTTCAGGGAGGTGGCCGATGGAGGTGGTACTAGAGCATCATGGGCAAGCACAGACAGGAAAGCCTCCTGGGAGCCTGCTCACGGATGAGGCTTCCCTTTGCTTCAGGCTAGGTTACTATCCTTTGCTATATTTGCATCTGATAAAAGTGCATCTTGTAAAATACAATTATCCTTCTATGATATGCTTTCTATACAAAAGAGAAAGTGGGTGCTCTCCTCTGCTGAGGGAAAGCACTAGCACATGTAAACATGGTACTGGGCTGAGCTAGCCTTTCAAGGGACACAGTGATGTCATGTGGACAGTGGACACTGCTCCCCACAGAGAATGCCAACGCTGCACCTTAGCCAGGGTTGCTAGATGGTGAGGCCACTCCTCAGGATGTGCCCACCAGCTCTCCAGGCTACCAGTACCTCAGCATGAAGGGTAGACACATTAATGTTGTGGCGCTCTGTCCTAGGAAAGAGGAGCATAGCTTCTGAACCTGAACTAAAGGTCACAAGCAGGTCACAGGGGCTGACTAAGTGCATCTGGTGGCGAGAGTTTCTTTCCGAGTCTTCTAGGATTTTATCATTTCCTCTTCTCCCAGTGTGATGCTTGCGTAAATGTATGGTAGAGTGTATCTCTTTAAAACACAAAAAAGTTCTTAAAATATATTAGCACATCATTGTATTACTGATCCTCATTGTAGTAGAGTTTTAAAATATCCCAAAGGGGGATAAACATTAATCCATCCATTGAATTTCCTTTTCTTTTTATATATTTTGATTTGCACATGTAAAATAATGCACATGTATGAAGAAGTCTGAACTCCTATGTAGCAAGTCCAAGTCAATTCCTAAAATAGACAATGGTAAAAATACTGAATGATGTGGTACCACAGATAGCCTGACAAAAACGCAAAGGACTGGATGAGGAATATCCACATGTTGCTGAGGGTCATCTCTCTGCACACAGCTTCCTTCTGGCCCTGGGGAGGAGGAAAGGCTCCTGGAAGACAAGACAGAAAGAGTGATACGCTTCCCCGCAGTACCAGGCCAGTCTCCTGAATACAAGCTGACTTGGCTCACCTATTTAGGATTTCCTGTGAACTGCCCTACTTTGCAGGGATTTCCTCTAACACACACTTTTCCTGCGCAGCAACCCGACCTCTGCCAAACACTCTTCTGCCCACTGGGTGAATGACTGCCATTAGCATCCATCCCAGATCAGAAGCAAGGCCCACCTTCGAGCCTCGGCTCCCTGTCTTCCTATCTTCAGTGGTCCTATCTACTTTCTTTCTGTACGTTTGCTGACTCTCCATGTCCAATACTTTGCTTCACATTTCCACCGTGGTCAGACATAGGATCTGTGAAATTGACATTAAGTAATTTCTGAATAGCATTTGTTTTTTTGCCATAAAAGTAGTTAACACTAGTTAACACTAACATTCGCAAAATACAACAAGCTTTACAAAATATGTCTTTACAATAAAAAAGACGGCACAGAGTGAACAAGTCTACATTTTCTGGAAAGAAAAGCTACACGGCTTTGGTACAGTCTACTAAGATCATCTACGATACTTTCAGCATTCCGTCTTTGTCCTTGCTGATAATCCCCAGGCAAGCTGGCTATAAAGGGATTTGCTGCTCACAAGCATTCATAGGGGCGCTCCCCAGTCCCAAGGTCTGGTGCACAGGTGGCCTTTCTCAAGCCGCTCACCACTATTGCTGGAGTTTAGGGTAAATCTCACAAGGCCAGAGACCTATGACCTGCCACTCTTTGATCACCCACGTCGCCTGCTAAGCCTTTGGCATTACCTCCACCCTCCACAGCTACTTTAAGCACCTTCTCCAGTGTTTGGGCACTAAAAAAAAAATTCGCCTAAAGCCCAGCAACTAGTGAAAGCAACTAGTGAAACAATTTTCATCTCTCTAACTTCTTTTCTTTTTCCTTCATGTGGTTTTATATTTTTTGTTTTGTGTTTTGGTGTTGGGACTCAAGCTAGAGCTTCACACATACCAGGCAAGTACTCTCCCACTGAGCCACACTTCCAGCCTGAGTTGTAATTTTTATTCTGAGACAAGGTTTCAGGAATTTACCAAGGAAGGCTTTGAATTTGGGATACTCCTGTTTTAATCTTCCAGGCCTGTGATATCAGGACTCTGTAGTGAAGGAGTATATAGAATACTGGAATATAAAGGGCAAGGATAGATTTCCTTTCCCTCCCTAGGAGAAACAGCTTTGTATGAAAACTGTAAACTGTGCCCTTTTTGTAAACAAAAGTAACCTTGACTCTTCTGCTTTCTGTTGAGAGAAGGGCATCTGCTGCCACCACAGCAATGGGGCCATGTGACTGAACCAAGCCCATCACAGAATAAATCTCTCCTTGCAAGGGAGGGGAAAGCAGGTAAAGATGCAGCTTAAGTCACCTCCAGTGACCACCAAGCAGCGAGCACGACGCCAAGCCCGACTGTCATTTGTTATCCAACAACCTCACCTCTGTCTGTCACTGTGTCATGTCTGTCACACAGGATGAGCAACGGTGTAAGAACCGGAATGCAACAACACCAATTTTTCTTTCTATAAATTCTAAGTTGACATTCTTAACTACAGAATGGCTTTGATTTCTGATATAAATAACTGAGCAGGGAGCTGGAGAGGTAGTTCAGGGTTAAAGAGGACCTGCTATTCCTCAAAGGTTTTGAGTTCTGTTCCTAGCACCCATATGAGGCTGGGCCATCTCTATCTCCATCACAACCATCTCTATCTCCAGCTCCAGGGGTTCAGAAGCCTCTGGCTTCCTCTGGCCCTGTACTTATGAGCACGTACCCATAGGCAGACACACCCCCACACCACACATAATTAAAAAATAAGAGAATAACTAGAAGATGTTTATCTCGTCTGCAGCATGTGCTCAGAATCTCTGATAACTTGAGAGTGTACAGGGGAAGGGCTGTGTACCTGTCTTATAAAAATGGGACAGGAGGTCCTCCTTCTCAATAAAGCGCTGATAGAGCCAGCTGGTGAGGTCCTCGGTCTCCAAGGGCACATCTCCAATTGGGAAAATCCTGTGAAGATTCAAAAACATAGAAAGAACTGCTTTAATTCAGAAGGGAAAACTACTCAAAACCCTAACTTAGCTTTACTAATGGATCACATACACAAAGTGATTTAAGTGCTAGGCAAAAAATGTCCCTTAGCCATGCTGCTTTATGAGAAAGTGAAAACAAAAGTCTGCCCAAACCAATGGCTTTACTAAGTGTATCAGAATACTGGCTTATTTATTTTGTTTTATATGTATGAGAGTTTTGATCAACTGTCTGTGTACCGTGTGTGTGCCTGTAGAGATCAGAAGAGTGCAGCGGCTCCCTGGCACTGTAACTATGGACAGCTGGAAGCTGCAGTGAACCATGCTGTGAGTGCTGGGTATCAGACCCAGGCCCTCTGCAAACACAAGTGTTCTTCACTGAAGTGGCTCTCCAGGTCCTGCCTTGTTTCTGTTATACTGGGGATCAAACCCAAGGCTGAGTGTGCTAAGGTCATCACTCTACTCCTGAGCTGTGGCTTCAGCCCAAACAAGGAGATTTTTAAAGTAGAAATCCGTAATTGGAAGGCTCTTAGCTGACTGTGATGGATCATGCCTGCAATCCCAGCCCTCCAGAAACAGAGGCAGGAGGCTTAGTTCTAGTTCAAGGGCAGCCTGGGTTACACAGTGAGGTTCAGACCAGTGTAGACTGCAGGATAAGACTCTTTATAAACAGATAAACAACAAAACAGAAACAAAACCAGAAGACTAGCATTTAGTGTGGACCGTGGTCAGCCCTGCTTCCCAGCAAGCCTAGCCCAGTTCTTGGGAGTCCATGCACAAGTCCTTTCAGTGTTCAGCAATCTCGTACTTTCATTTGAACATTAATCTTAACAAAAATATTTGCAATTATAAGGCTAATCATAATTGAATGATATGATGTGATTCTGGTGTGTGTCCTGCCATCACCGTGGTCTATGAAGTAAAAGTGAAGGCCAGGGAGGTGACCAGCAGGTCCTTCAGAGGGAAGTGCATGTAAGGTCAGGAGTCGGCCCTGGGCGGAGCTGACCGTCATGGTTTTTCTTTATCATGGCCGTGTGGTTTCCAACGATAAATTCTGGATAAAACATGAAGAACAATTAGTAGCTGGCATAGGGAGTGACTAAAGGCAGGTGCTGGCCTCCAAGAGCACAGGAACGCCTCTTTTCTTCACAGCCATTCTTTCACCTGGGAAGAGTTCTCAGTTAACAAATGGAGAGGGGTTAAGCCTCTACAGAGCTGTGAAGACAAGGCTTGCTGCGGCACTGACAGGAATCCCTGAAGGAGAAATGGCAGAGTGGGAGCCACAGGTCAAATATAAACCCCACCACAGCTCTGTGAATGTGGCAGATTCCGAGCAGAATAAAGTGCTATAATTCTTAGTCAACACAGGCAAGTCGGTCATTTGTTTCTTTTCTTTCTTCCAGTGTAAATAGCCTTAAAATGCCATTAACTTTGTCTTTGTATGAAGGTATGTCTTAAAACTAAAAATTAAAACTGAAAAAAAAATCAGGTTTTACTTTTAAGTGAAGGGTGTTATACATTTCTGAGGTTTAGCTTTCTGATAACATAGTATTTAATACTTAATACATAATTCTGCAGCATTAGTAGTAATTTTATGTCTACTGCACAGTAGCATCCAAATATTAGGATTCTCTAGATTTAAAAAAAAGCACTACCCAAAGCAAAAGTTGCAAACACGCCACCACTTAACCAATTACAGCCCTAGTACCCTGTTATGAAGCTACAGGAGATGGCCCTCAGACACCGGTCTTTCAGGTACAGCAGGCTCCAGTCAGGATGAGGAGATGCTAATGCAACTTATATTATGGCCTAAGGGGAGCGTAAGAGAGCTTCTTGGGAAAATTAAGTCTACTTTGTCACTTGTCTTTATTTTTCATGGAAGCACGAGCTCTTGGATTTCTCAGCCACCCACTGTAAGACTAAAAGCAACACTCCATGGAGGACAGCAGCATTGCTCAGGAAGCCTGAGCTGCTTGGTTAACCACGGCACAGAGCTGGCCGTTTTGGAAGGATGCCAGTTATGTGAGCCAATTCCCTGATTATTAGAAGATACTGTTTGAACTGGGCTTTTCGTTACTTATAGATATAAATATTTGGGCTAACTTTTAAGGTATTTGTGCTGGCTAGCTTTTACTGTCAACCTGACACAACAAAGAGTCACCTGGGAAGAGGGAACCTCTACTGAGGAATTGCCTAGATCAGACCGGCCTATGGGTGTGTCAGCAAAGGACTGTCTGGACAGATGACTGATGTGTGGGGAGACGCTGCCCACTGTGGGTGGCATCATCCCTCAGGCAGGAAGGCCTGGAATGTATAAAGAAGCCAGCTGAGCATGAATCCAGGAAGTATACGCCAGACAACGAGCAGCTTTCTTGCTACGAGTTTATTCTCAGGTTGGAGGTAATGCTGTATGGAATAGCAAGCAGTCTTGCCTCAGGTTCCTGCCCTGACTTCCCTCAATGATGGAACATAACCTGGAAATGAAAGCTGAGGAGAAAAACAAAACAAAAACAACAAACCCTTTCCTCTGAGTACTCTTGCCCAGAATGCTTTCACAGCAACAGAAAGTAACTTAGCATTTTCATCCCATGGTAAGGTAACAAGCAGAGTAAAGAAGCAGGCAGCTCCTGAGAGGAAGCACTGGTCTGCCCTCCTGGCCGTGGTTTAGTCACGAGAACATCCAGGCAGCCCTGCGTGTACAACTTCTTACCAACTTTCCAGCTTCACTCTTAGAGCTTCCCTTTGTGTTCTCTTACAGATCAATTACTTAATGGTGCTGTATGTGTGCTCTAACGCACAGCCCTGCTTGTTGTTCACAGTAACTATGCCACAAGACATCTATCACCTACCCTTTCCATCTCTCACTATCAAATTCTACCTATTGCCCTTTAAGACCCAGCACAAATCCATCACAGGGTTGGCTCTCTGTTCTGTGGAAAAGAGATAAAAAAGATGGTGAATCACAGCAGTTAACATTTGCAGTATGCGCTGCATTATATAAGATTAATTTAATTTGTGATAATTAAAAACTAGGCCATAGTAACTCAAGGATGTGTTAGCAGGAACCATAAGATCAAAGGTCCTCATGTTAACATTAAAAATAAGACTGAATTAAACAGCAAAATCTGGGTTTAACAAATGAATTCTTGAAAGAACACTGTGATTTCTGGATTATCTGCCATTTTAAATGGGGACTGGCACAGAGGGCAGGGCAGTGTTTGGACCAAGACTTTATCCTACCATCTGCCCAGAGCTACCTGGATGTTCTCTTAACTAAAACATGGCTAGGAGGGCAGAGCAAACACCCCTCTCAAGGGCACTCCGGTTCTTTACTCTGCTTGTTGGGTTACCACAGGATTAAAATATTAAAATGAGTAATCTTCTAGCATAGTGAGAGCAAATGCATTAATACCTCTTCTCTCGTAGCAAAATAGAAAGGTTTTTGGGAAAGTTAAGAAAATAAACTTAGGTGCTCTCTTCAGCAGACATATACTAAAAAAAAAAATCGGAACGATACAGAGAAGATTAGCATGGCCCCTGTACAAGGGTGACACACAAATTTGTGAAGCGTTCCACTGAAAGAAGGAAAGAAAGAAAGAAAGAAAGAGAGAGAGAGAGAGAGAGAGAGAGAGAGAGAGAGAAAATAAACTTAGACCTGTGAGATATAAACCTTTATAATTCCAATGGATAGCTACCCAAATGATAAACGAGCTTGTCAGTTTTTAAGCAATGAAAGTTCATATTATCTATATCCTAGAATGTACTTTTAAATAAAAAGCATTTTCCCCAAATCCATAAAATCCTATCTAAGGGTACCCCATGAGATTATACTTTAAAGAAGATATAAAATAATGTTTAGCTTATAGACTCTAACATCTGAGTTAATATATTTGAATTTTTAAGCCATCCTGACTATGAAACGAGCCGACAAACTTCGTGACTTGGCCTCAGTTCAGTCATTCCAATACTCCCATACGTGGGTAGTCTTCCATATGTGAGAGAGGCCAATCACGGAGAGAGATTCTGATGTTAACAGTCCCTCCTGATTTTATGAAGCTAATTATCTAGCAGAGGGATTAGAAAAGCAAGCCAGTTAAATACGGAAGTACTTGACTTTGAAGAACCATTAGCTGAGTTTAAATGAGGGTCTGAACGTTTGCTCATGGCGAAGGACATGAAAAAGAGACCAACTGAGTGCTGTTTAGAAAAGTAAGATTCAGAACTTTAAAAATGTTTTGTCTAAGTAACATAAGCTTAGTTATGTTCAAAAGTTAAAGCAATTGCAAGTTAGACAGCAAAAATCTCCCTGTACCTTCCCTCCACTGACCCCGGCTCCCGATACAAGCTCTTCCAACTTTATAGTTTTTCCTCAATTTTTGAGGTTAAGTTAAATTTTGACAAAGGCCTGGGTAACACGTGGTAGCTCATGCTCACCTCTAACTCCAGCTCTCGGATGCCCTCTGCTATGCCTATGGAGAGAGACCGGCACCAGGCACACAAAGGTACAGATATGCACATATGCAGTCAAAACACCCCTATGCATAAAACAAACACATCTTCATGCTTTGAGACAGTATCTCACCTGATAGCTGTTTGCTTGTTTGTTTTTTTTAAAACAAGATCTCATTCTGTAGCTCAGACTGGCCTTGAACTCCTGGTCCTTCTGCCTCTATCTCTCAAGTGCTGAGATTACAGGCCCCGTATCCATGCTTGCTCAGAGCAGACAACTATCATCAATGAGAGCTATGCTCGACTAAGTCAATTAAAACATAAGCCCTAAGATGTTTGATATTTTAGGCATAATATTTTCAATAAAACTAAACTAAGCTTATGAGGTTCCACTCTCCTCTAGGATTTCCACAGCTCAGGGGTGATGGGAGAGGGAGAGTACTGTAGCCACTGGTGAGCTGCCTGTGCTCTTGAAACAATCAATCCCTTATGCTAGGCTCCTGTAACCAACCCTAATGAAACTTACTAGGCCACACACACACTTAAATTAAGATATGAGAGGAGAAGGGGGCTAGCTGGGAAGAGGAAGTTAAATCAGTGGGAGTGAGTCTCAGGGAGGATACCAGAAGGGGATGGTATCAAATATATTATGTATATGCATGAAAATATCACAATAGAAAACACAGTTAATGTGTTAACAACAAACATATTGAATACTGCTAGGTACGGTGGTGCACAGCTTTAACTACACCGCTAGGGAGGCAGTGGCAGGTGAGTCTCTGTAAGTTAGAGGCCAACATGGTCTACCAAGTGAGTTCCAGCCCAGCAAGGGCTACATGGTGAGACCATGCCTCAAAATACAAATTAAAGAAAGAATAGTCATGATGCTTTGTTAGACCTTAAAGGGACTTCAAAGTGGAAAATGCTGCCATGGGGATGCGTGCCTTTACTCCCAGCACTCAGGAAGGTATCTGTGGATATCTGTGAGTTCAAGGCCAACCCTGTCTACAAAGCAAAGTCCAGTCAGGTCACACAGTGAGACCCTAAATTTTACCCCTACCCCACATAGAAAATACCTGGTACCCTTGAGAGAGAAAACCAGAGGGTACCCAGTCATCACACAGATTATAATCTTCTGCAAAGTGTATGATGTCGAATTGCATATTCTCACCACGGTGAATTCGCTTTACTGGCTCTAACTGTGGTTTTTTACTATCGATGGTTAAATTTCTGAGGTTAAGCTTTGGACGAGGTTCAGAACTACATAGCTGGTTCTCAGGTCTTCCCGACACTACTGGACCCCTGGTGCAGGGCTTTCAGGCGTGGGTTAGGGCCTGTAACACTGGCTCCTGAATGGCAAGCCTTCAGACTTGGGCTGGAACTGCTCTACTGGCTTTCCTGGTGTCCAGCTTGCAGTCTACAAAACTCTGGGCCTTCTGAGCATCCATAACCAACTAAGCATCCATAACTAATATACTAGTTCTGTTACTCTAGAGAACTTTTGGGTTTTGTTTTTTTGTTTGTTTTGTTTTGTTTTTGCCTTTTAAGACAGGCTGTCCTATAACTCTCTCTGTAGAGCAGGCTGGCCTCAAACTAAGATCCACCTGCCTCTACTTCCTGAGTACTGGGATTAAAGGTGTGTGCTAGCACTACCCAGCTTGGAGAACTCTTAACACACTACAATAATAACATGTTTTCATGTTAAATTGTTTACATCTGAAGGAATTTGGCATATCATGTAACTAGAGGACCAACCTACCTCCCATCCTTGACTTCACTATAGAAACAGGACCAGACCCTAGTTAGGTTTACTTATTTACCTTTTTTATTCTTAAAAAAACCAATTGTTACATTTATTTGTTTGTATCTGTACCTGCATATACACACTTATGCCAGAATATATGTATATGGAGATCAGAGGACAGTTTATAGAAATCAGTTCTTGTCCACTATGTGGTCCAGATGACCAAGCTTTGGTTATAAGTGCCAGCTCTGCAGCCTCAGAGCTAACTAAACATCTGAAATTAGGGTTTATGTGTAATCTTCCAAATGGAAACTATATGATAAAAACATTCAGTTCTTCCTCTCCTCCTCCTCCTCCTCCCTTCTTTTCCTCTTTCCTCCTCCTCTTCCTTCTTTTTTTTTTTAGGGAAAAGCAGAACCCAGAGATTCAATGGCAAGAAAAGTCAGGAAGATGTAAGAAATAACTGGGGAAGAGGGAAGTTGGGGAAAAACAAGCAATACTTAGGAGCAACAAGAAAGCCAAGCTGCAGCACGGGAGAGACTGGAGGAAGTGCTATTACATAAATTTAAAGCTCACTTTTAAATTACAGAGGAAAATACTAGAACATGAAAATACAGACTAGACTAAACACAAACTTACTAATTTTTTACAATAATCAGAATATAATAATAAAACTTTTGCTGCAACTGTACTCATTAAACCCAAATAATCATTAAACCCAAACTCCTACTTTTCTGGGTGTTTTTTTTTTTCAATTGATTGTTTTAAATTGAAGGCTATATGCATATTGTAAAGAGAACCTCAGTAGTTGAATTAGAAGTAAAAGTGTCTCTGCTGAATGCCATCTGTGTGATACTTCCTGGTACAAACAATGTTTTATTGTTTCTGTATGCTTTCCAGTTTTAGAGATGTTAATATGAAAAAATATGCATTATAATTTATGAAATGTGGTAATTATTTTTCCCTTTTTGTATGGTTTTCAAAACTTAATTTTGATAATTATAACCCTCAAATATAAGATGTACAACTAGAGAATTGCTCCAAATCTACTGTTATGCATTTTGGCCGCAGGACAGCTACAATTTTAAGTTTGAGATAGACTTGAAGGAAGTAAAGGGAGACCACGCAGATTTCTGGGGAAGAGGAAGCAACCTGTGCATGCTTGGCCTAACAGGGATAACAACACAAGCACAGCGGGTGATGGGGCCGGAGGGAGGAAGCTGGTCAAACACTGTACAACCTCCATCCAGGCTTCAGACGGGACATCGTGTCATCTCAGCTCCACGTTGATATAATGCAGATTTCAAAAGGAGCACTCTGGATATCAGATTGGAAATGCTTGCTAGAGGAACGTCTTAGTCACTGTTTTATTGCTGTGAAAGGGACACTGTAGCCAAGGCAACTCTATTAAAACAAAGAACTCAGTCTTGCTTACAGTTTCATAGAGTTATTCCATTGCCATGGTGGAGAGCAGACAGGCAGGCACTGGAGCAGTGGCTGAGAGCTTTACATTCTGATCCACACACAGGCAGAGTGAGACTATGGTCATCCTGCACCACCAGTGACACACCTCCTCCAACAGCACCACACCACGCCAACAGGGCCACACCTCCTAATCCTTTCAAGCAATTCACCACTTGGGTTGCCGGTACCTACTCATCATTCAAACCACTACAGGGATAAACAGATAAGCCAATAAGCATTGCATATAGTTATCCAGAAAGCCAGAGGTGATGGTGGCTACTGCCAGAGTGAAGAGAAATAGCCAGACCAACATACATGTGGAATTTAGAAACAAAGATTCCCTGACATGAGGTGTGGAAGACAGAGAGGAGTCAAGGATGACTTCAAGACTTCTGTTTCCACCACACACGTGTGTGCATGGTCTCCCTCAATCACTCTCCAATCATTCAGTATGGCAGGGCCTTTCACCAGAACCCAGAGAGCAATGACATTGTAAATGAGGCCAGCCAGCTTGCTCTGGGATCCCATCTCCCTCTCCTACATGCTGGAATTATACATGGGCTTTTGCCTGGCCTTTACCCATGTACCGTGTTTGGATCTTGAGTCTAGTCCTGAAGCTTTAATGGCAAGTCCTTTTAACTATTGAGTGACTTTCCCCCAGCATCTCTGAGACTTCTTATGTCAAAACTAGAGGGTGGGCCCTGCCACTGATAACAGGAAGAAAGGTGGACATGTGGGCATTTTTAGGGAAAGCCACAATTTAGTGGTAGAGATTACTGTTGGTATACTAGTGTAGCTATAACTGGGTGTCAGATATAAAATAATCTAAAATTAATACCTTCTATTTCTCTAGAATCAGACACCTTAAGTAAAGCAACTGGAGCCTAGAGATTTTAGAGAGTACTGACAAATTGCTCTTCAAACTGGATGCTATGGCCCTGTATTAATGTCCCCAGAAGCCCACTGATTTTACCCCATCTTCCTTGGTTAGATTTGTTTATTTTATGTGTATGTGTATGAGTATCTTCCTGAATGCGTGTACATGTGTACCACATGCACAAATAGTGCTTGTACAGAGACCTCTACATTTTCTTCAGATCCCTCAGTGTCCCATCATATAGGTACACAGTGAACTAGTGAGTGCGTCTACTTCCACACGGCAAACTAATGCTCCGAAGCAGCCGTCAGTTCACCCCTTATGCACTGAGACTCAATGTTCCCTGAGTCACACAGATTTGGACATTGTAATCTTTTCATTGATCTCAGTTTGGCCCTACAATGTGGGTGGTAGGTTTTTTTCTTCCCCTCTTCCCCTCCCCCTCCCTCCCTCCCTCCCTTTCTTCCCCTCCCCACCCCCCAGCCACTTTCAGACAGCATCACATAGGTCAGCCTGCCCAGACGTCACTCCACAGCTGGAAGTGAACATGCGATTCTCTTGCCTTCGCTCTCTCAGGAGCCCTGCACTGAACACGTGTGTTACCAAGTCCAGCGAAACTCTTCCCCATACTATAATTTTGCTTTTTGAGTTTTGTTCTGTTTCGGGCATTGATGAGAGTGAATGCATGGCCTTTGTTTTGTTTTGTTTTGTTTTAGGGAGATAAAAGCAAAAGGGAAAGCTGGGCGTGGTGGCGCACACCTTTAATCCCAGCACTTGGGAGGCAGAGGCAGGCAGACATCTGAGTTTGAGGCCAGCCTGGTCTACAAAGTGAGTTCCAGGACAGCCAGGGCTATACAGAGAAACCCTGTCTCGAAAAACCAAAAAAAAAAAAAAAAAAAAAAAAAAAAGAAGGGAAAACCAAGATAATATATTAATTATAAATATATACATATTATATTTAGCCATAAAATTACTAAATACAATGCTCTGCTTTTAAGTAATAGAAATTTTTCTTATAAAGAAAAAATTAAAAATCAATGACTATATAGATGTAATATTAATAATATTCTTTATACCAATGTAATGTATACATATACCCTGAATTAGAACTACTGAGTCAGGCAGTTCTATTAAGAGTCACAGAAGGTTACAATCTTACTTTCAGTATGTAAGATCAAAACTATCATCTTTTTGAAATGATTTTTTTAAATCTAATTTTTAAATTTTTTCTGTGCATTATTGTGTCTGTGTGAATGTGTTGGATCCCCTAGAACTAGAGTTAGACAGTTGTAAGTTGCCATGCAGGTACTGGGAATTGAACCAGGGTCCTCTAGAAGAGCAATCAGTGCTCTTCGCCACTAAGCCATCTCTCCAGTGCCCAAAGCCATCATCTTTGAATTGCGAATCTTTTGGCTTGAACTGGCTATTAGTTTTGTTAACTAAAGAAGACCTAAAGCAAATAAGTCAAAATGTTAACATCCTTATGCTTTTGCTAAATAGCTTTTTAAAATTTAATTTAATTTAATTTTAGAGACAGGGTCTCTCCATGAAGCCCTAACTGTCTGGAACAGGAAATGTAGATCCCTAGCTATATAGATTCACCTGCCTCTGCTTCTCACTGAGTACTGGGATTAAAGATATGTGCCACTATACCCAGCCTGCATATTTATCTTAAAGTACTAAGTATTTCTTTCTAAATTATTTCCCCCTCAAAACAAAACCAAAAACCTGAAAACAACAACAACAAAAAAATCTGAAATTAAATTCTTGGTCAAGCTCTCAAATAAAATGCTATCTCCAAAGAATCTAATGCTCTAATCAAATCAGACATGCAAAGCAATGCCTGCAGCTAAGGGATGTATCAGAGGAGAGCACTAATCTGGCAGGCCTGAGGCTCTGTATTCCATCTCCAGCCATGTTTCAGCCTTCAGTGCCTCTCATGCCAATATGCTTAAAGGTTCAGTTTTTCTCAAAATCTAAAAAAATAAAATATAAGATAATTCTGAATAAAAGACTCATCATTTTTCTAACACACTGCCTCATTTTGGAATAAAGCCGATATTTATTTATATTAAGTATAGGGGTTATTTTGCTTTTACTCCTGTGAACATTTACTCTGCAATTAAAATTTAGTTATGTTGCAAGGTGTGGTGGCACATATATTTAATCCCAGCACTTCAGAGGGAGAGGCCACATGACATAGCTTCCAAACACCTTTCCTTCTTTCTGGGTTTGGTTTCTCTTGTCATCTCTTCAGAATATAACAAAAGAGAAAGGGACCTAATCCCATCAGTTTATATCACACACACACACACACACACACAGTTTTGAATGTTGTATTTTGAAACTTTTATTCTAATCAGAAATATTCAACCCCTACTTAAAATTTAAAAACACAACCAAATGAATGAAAAAACCTAAACTAAAATCAGCCTGTCTCTATCCTTGAATGTCTTACTGCCCTACAATGACAGAGGAGTCAGGCTGTTTGACAGAGCCTCTTCCTATGTATATAGTAAATGTTCACTACCTTAAATAAAATATACAGCACTTGCCAGGCATGGTGGCACAGCCTTTAGTCCCAGCACTCAGGAGGCAGAGATGATAGAACTGAGTTCAAGGTCAGCCTTATTTGCATAGTGAGTTCCAGGACAGCCAGGTCTATGTAGACAGACAGACCCCGTCTACAAAACAAAACAAAACAAAAAACCCACAAAAGAACAACAAAACAGTCAAAGCAAACTCTAGTGAGATGGAATCAGAATAATGAATATTTATACTTTTGCCTCACGCAGGAACTTCCTAATGTGTTAACCTAAGTCACACAATATACTCATCCACCTTGTAGCTACTCCTCACCCGTCAAAACATTAAAACTGTAACATTTTGGTTGTAAAATTTAAGTTTCAAAATTTCCCATCTGTATTTAAAGAATGCAGATCAGCAATATAAAAACATATGCAAATATGCACCTGCTGGTAGTGAGTGTAGAGTCTGAACAGATCCTCTTGTTCTGGGGGCCTTTATGGTAACTGTGCTCTTTCTCAAGTCTGACTCCTTAATCTCAAAGTCTGTTGATTTGCACTGAGGTCTGACAAGCAGAGCAAAGCTAAATAATAAAGCTTATAAAGTGGCCAAATTATACTCGGATCATTAATGCCAGGTAAACATCTCCATGCATTTACATAAATGCTCCCTCAAAAAGTAAATAATCTTTAGAAGCAAGCACAAAATATCCACTAAATGCTTTTGCTGGTATTATGCAATAGACATAAGCATAGCAAGATTAAAAATTTTAAATGTAGAGGCTGAAGAGATGGCTCAGTGGTTAAAAGCTCTTGCTACTCCTACAGGACCTGGGTTCTCTTCTCAGCACTGATATCAGGCAGCTCATAACCACTGACCTTCACCAGTACCCACATGCCAAGTGAGCACGGCAGAAACACACACACACACACACACACACACACACACACACACACACTCATACACACTCACACTCACTCATATACACTCACACACACTCACACACATGCACACACATGCACACAATTTTAAAATCAAATTACAATTTTTTATAGGTACAATATAATTGGGTTACCAAGAAAAACATTTAGAAATATTATAATGAATTATTTTGAGAATTTTTCACTTGGGAGGCAGAGGCAGGCGGATTTCTGAGTTCTGAGGCCAGCCTGGTCTACAGAGTGAATTCCAGGACAGCCAGGGCTACACAGAGAAACTCTGTCTCAAAAAACAAACAAAACAAAAAAAACAACAAAAAATGTTTTTCATTTCTATTAGCATGTCTATTCAACCCCTGTGAGCATATTTATCATCGGTGCTTACTCTTTTACTTAAGAATGTGAGGCAACTGAGTAATCACAGTGCCATGCAACACTGGTTTTAGAAATCTTTATCAGTGAAAATAACTACTTCAAATTAATTTTTACATTAAAAATTCAGCAAAAGAATGACTTTTATTGCCTATAAACATGAACCATATCAATATTTCCACTGTCTGGTTAAGTTAAATATTAACTCTTACTATCCTGAGGTGGTTGTGTTAGACATGCACTGAGTTCTACAACACTGACCTGTAATGGACATGAGTGACTGTTGGTTTCCTGTACCCCAGGATCCAGGTCTGAATGTCTATTGGTTCAGCTTTGGGATAAGCTATGGTTGTATCTATTATCCACTGGAGGCCTCTTGATTTGCATTCTGAAAATAAAGAAAAAGCGCCTTGAGTTGGGTGAGGTTTCTGTACCTGCAGTACAGAGCTCACTTACACAGCTGAAGCAGACTAATGTGCCTTTGTTTTGAGAAGAAGGGTAGATGCTGCCCCTGCTGTTCTCTTAAGACAGTACTCTTAGCATAAAATGAAAGCATCTTACTATAGAGTAGATTACTTCAGAACAAACAATAGAACACGACTATTTACTATACACAGCTCATTCAAATTTTCAGTATAATTATACACTAGCAAGGTCTTATTATATATTATCACTCCTACACAAAAGAGCCCATGAAAGCCACAAAGTAAAGCATACATCATAAAAATGAGACATAGACTTCAAAAACAAACCAATAAACGTAAACAAAAGTCATGATTTACCATATTAATACTTAGGAGACATTAACAAATTCAGAGAAACCGGACATGAAATAAATTTAGACATACATTACTATTGGTTACTTCCTCAATTTTACCAAGAGTTACACATAAATAATTTTCCTACCCTGTCCTTCTGAAAGAATGATCAAGAGCCACCACTATGAGAAGAGATGGGAAAGTTGTGTTTAGTCTGCTCCTTCGCAGGCAGATTTTGTTTCCATCAATGAGTACAAACCCAAGCAAGAGTGGAGAGGGATTCTCACAGAGAACACTGGCTTTCAGTGTGTTGAAGCGCAACTGTCTGTTCTACACATGAAATGTCTAGAATAATTTTTCATCCTGAGTCTAAATTATATTAGGAATCAATAATATATTACCTTTTCTTGCTAGAATTTAAAACAGGTTTTAAATTCCTTAAAAGATTTTGGAGCAACATTCTGTTGGGGGTAATTTTTAAGAAGGAACAGTTTTCCTCTGAGCACAGTGACCCAGGCCTGCAGACTGTGGCAAGAAGACAGGAGGGTAAGTGGTTCAAGGAGATTGGGTTACATGCCTTTGCCTAAAAACCAAACCAAATCGAAGCAAAAGCAATCAAACCCCATGAAGTGCTGGACAGAGAGGGTAGAGGGAGAGGTTATAGCAAATGTCGTAAACTTCAGAGTGTGGAGGGCGGCTCATGGACAAGGACAGGCAGTACAAGTTCTCTGAACTCTATGCTTAGAAACTCTCATGACAGGAAGTGTAAAGGCCCAGCAGAGCTCAGTTCAGGAGGAGTTACCACTCCGAAGACCCTGACACTTCTAAAGGTAGAATATCATTTTGGTACGTGCCTAGAGGCACAAAGGTAGTGCTCGCTTCGGCTGCACGGATACTAAAACTGGAACAATACAGAGAAGATCGCGGCCTCTGCACAAGGATGGCACGCAAATTCGTGAAGTGTTCCATATTATTTTAAAAATGAAAAACAAAAACCTACAAAGGTAGGGTTTATGTTTACAGAGGATAAGTACTAGTGAATATGAAAACCAAGGAATACAATGGAAAATATCGAAACAGAAGAAAACAGTAGAATACTTTTCAGGTATTCTACTTAAGATTTAAATATATTAACTAAGGATAAATAATAAACTTTCTTCTGAATAGAATTTGTGGCTATCTGAAAGAAGTCTCTTTCTTCATTAGTAGGCAACTGTTATCACAATTGTCCTTTGAGGTCTAGAGCACCACTGGGCGCGGCCTGGGCGGGCTGTACGCCCAGCTGTCTTTTTAGTTGGACTCATCCTGTTTGGAAGACCTCTGCTTGCAGCCCTGGCCTGCCTGACCTGCACACTGTCTCTCCAGCAAGTGGAGCTATTCTGAACTTTGCTTTTCTATTAAAAGACTCTTTCAATTTGCCTTTTTAATAGATGATAAAAGATTAAGAAAGCTGACTGCCAAATAGCTACTTGAAAAAAGCAAATGAAAGGAAAAGCGCAGAGCAATTTCACATGCATTATTTCTATGTCTGCTCTATACAGAATCTGAAAACGTTTCTGAGAGCCAACCGTTTCAACATTTATTTAAATAATACTAAAAGAATTTAAAAATGCTATCAAAGGAATAGGCCTCAGGAACCCCTTGAGCTGTTCATCAGAAAGCTTTTGCAGCAGAGGTGGGTTGAAGGAGGAGCTTCTGCTCCTGCAGAAACAGCGTCTGAGACTTGCCTGTTCCTTTAGGAGCCGCATCACTGAGTGCTGCTGGCTATTAAAACAGTAGGTGCTCGTGCTCATTATTTTAAAACTCTGGAAAACGAGCCACAAAGTTACAGCTCATGGGAGAATCTCTGCCAGCTGCTGGAATCTTCCTGTCACTTGTTTCCTGCTATCTGATGGTTTATTCTGGAGCTCATATTATTTCCAAAAGACCTATATGTTGTCCCTCCCCCACACATGCGCAACATAGCTGAGTACTTTGCCAGGCAACCCAAACCCATATGGAGATATGCATCATTTGTGTGGCTGTGTTATATGGATGTATGGGAACTGCTTACCCATCCTCCCTCTGTCTGGTTTATTATAAGGTAAACCTGCGACAAATTTCACTACCTATATGCGGATTATGATTATTTATTTTCATCACAAAGCCTCATTTTGATGGCTAGCCCAGGATGACCTAGAATTTATTACATATTCCAGACTGGCCTTGAACTCAAAGGTAATCCCCCCACCCCACCCCACCCGACCCCACCCCACACACCTCCACTCCTCAGGCTCACAGTACTAGATGTACTGGCATGAGCCATTGTGCCTGATGTAATTGTTTCCATTTAATAATTATTTGTAGTAGGATGACCAAGTCATTTATTAATATTTTAAGGGTCTTAATAAATACTGCTAAATTATATTAACTTTGTTGTCTATTAAAAGCAAAGAAAACCTTCTACAGTAACTTGCATCATTAGTGGCAGAAACCATTCCAAGTAAAAACTGACGGGTAGGAAAGTCATCTTTGACTACACACTTGTAATTATTTTATTGAATTATTGTGATTATATTTATTCTCATGCATTATTGTGACTATTGACTACTTTAAAGGGAAATCTGAAGAGATTATAACTTCATCTTCTCCCTGACTGTCAATTCTAATTGTCAAAAGTTTTTTCAAAAGAATTGAGCCAGGCTAGGTGGTGTAAAACTTAAATCTCAACACTCAGAAGGCAGAGGCAGGCACAGCTGTTTGAGTTTGGGACCGTCCTGGTTTCTACAGTTCCAGGACAGCCCACGACTATATAAAGAGATCCTCTCTCAAACCCCCAAGCCAACTAAACAAACAAAAAACCAAACCAAACCAAAACAAAACAAAAGATTTAGAACTCTAGAAAACATTTCAGTTCAAACAGGACAAGCAATGCTAAAGCACCCTACCTAAGCCTCTAGCGTCTCCTCCTGCTGGGCTTCCATTTTCCTGCCGTGCTACAAGTGCCTTCAAAATAATGTTTGTTGCCCCAAACCTTGGCAAAGTGACATGTGTAAGAAATGGCAAGTTATTTTTCTTGGCAAATGCCTGGCTTGTTTCTCGCCTCTTCCTGAGGAAGCCCCCTTCCGGAAACAAAACGATCCATTTTCGATCTCTGCTCCTGTAATTATGTTCAAGGTGCTTCTTGAGAACCAGCAGCTGTTGGTCGCGGTAGGCTCTTCCCTGGAAGGCACACACACATTGTAAGGACAGCTGGAGAGTAAAACATCCCACGATCAAATAGAAACAACTGCTTCAAACCTGTCGTGCAATTAGTTATAGGATAGAACAGTGTTCTCCCAAGCTATTTCTCTTTCTGCGTGGAGTGGTAAAGGGGAGGAGCTGTTCAAACTTACACAAAGGAACTTCTTCCTGGAGGAGAAGCAACTCAGCAGTTTGGTGGCCACACTGTGTGACCAATTACAGTCCCAACCCCAGAAACAAGAGAGTCAACAGGAGACCACATGGAGAAGTGCTGAACGTGGAGGGTAAACTCCACAGGTGATAGGTTTTAGGAGGAAAGTTATAAGAGGGATGAAAAGGATCAGGGTGAGCAAGGCAAGTGATCAAAGCCAGGAGGCGACAGTTGACCTGCTAGATAACATGAGGGAGTAAGCCACACAGAGATGAAAGGCAGGGTACTCCAAGAGTCAAAATGATACAGGCCACGCAGGAGATGCTTGACATGCTGGGGCCTGGAGTGGGAGCACACATCCAGTAGGCAGAGATAGGTGGATCTCTATGAGTTCAAGACTAGCTGGTTCACCTAATGAGTTTCAAGCCAGGACTGCACAGTAAGACTATGCCTTACAAACAAAGAAAAAAACAAAGAAATAAGAGTAGCGTCCTGGTCGACATGGAGATGACAGTGGTAGGTGACAAAAAAGCAGAGAAGCCCAGACAGGAAGGACCTCAGACATGGTGCTGAGTTCTGTTTAGTTCTGTTTTGTTTTTTAATTTAAAAAAGTGCGTGTGTATGCCTGTAATCCATTTATGTACACCACTGTGTGGGTATGTGCACACAGTAACCTGTGCTCCATTTATGTACACCACTGTGTGTGCATGAGCACACAGTAGCCTGTGCTTCACTTATGTACACCACTGTGTGTGCATGTGCACACAGTAGCCTGTGTACCATTTATGCAAACCACTGTGTGTGCATGTGCACACAGTAGCCTGTGCTTCACTTATGTATACCACTGTGTGTCTGTCCATATGCACACAGTAGCCTGTGCTCCACTTATGTACACCACTGTGTGTGTGTACATGTGCACACAGATGCTTGTGTACTATTTATGTATACCACTGTGTGTGTGTCCATGTGCACACAGTAGCCTGTGCTCCACTTATGTACACCACTGTGTGTGCATGTGCACACAGTAGCCTGTGCTCCACCTATGTACACCACTGTGTGTGCATGTGCACACAGTAGCCTGTGTACCACTTATGTACACCACTGTGTGTGCATGTGCACACAGTAGCCTGTGTACCACTTATGTACACCACTGTGTGTCTGTCCATGTGCACACAGTAGCCTGTGTACCACTTATGTACACCACTGTGTGTCTGTCCATATGCACACAGTAGCCTGTGCTCCACTTATGTACACCACTGTGTGTGTGTACATGTGCACACAGATGCTTGTGTACTATTTATGTATACCACTGTGTGTGTGTCCATGTGCACACAGTAGCCTGTGCTCCACTTATGTACACCACTGTGTGTGCATGTGCACACAGTAGCCTGTGCTCCACCTATGTACACCACTGTGTGTGCATGTGCACACAGTAGCCTGTGTACCACTTATGTACACCACTGTGTGTGCATGTGCACACAGTAGCCTGTGTACCACTTATGTATACCACTGTGTGTGTGTGCATGTGTACACAGTAGCCTGTGTTCCACCTATGTACACCACTTGCCAACAAATGCTCAGGGAGGCAGAGGGTGTTGGATCTCCTACAACTAGAATCATAAGTAGTTTTGAGCAGTCTGATTTAAGTTCAGGGAACCAATTCCACGTCCTCTTAAAGAGCATTAAGGATAAGAATTGAACTATCTCTCCAGCTACCAGGGCTAAGCCTTAAATGCAAAATTGCTGGAAATGCCATAATTTTACTTATACCATAAGTAAGCCCAACTCTTTTCTATACAGTAGCCAAGTTTTACTGATTTCTGTGATGAGAAAAAAAAAAGCCATTGGGGTAAGTTGGGGAAATACTGCAATAGCCAACAGAAGCCTGCGATGCTCAAGCTACCTGTATGCATGAGGAACAGTTACATACAGGGAAACCCCTGGAAGCAGATGGGACAAGGGCATGGACTGGATCTTGGTTGTGAGAAAGGATGACATGGAGGCTGAAAACAGTCAGCCAGATAAAGCTGCTGAAGGCCCCAACCTCCAGCCAGCATGAGAAGCCTCCATCCTGTCAATGCAGGCCAGCCAGCCCAGTCACAAAGCTCCTTTAAAGTAAGTGTGCTTCCAGTCTTCAGATAAAATGTATCACAAATTAAAACTTTAAAAACTAGCTTATTAATATTATGATTAAAAAGTACAATTTAGCAAGGTGTGATGACCCATACCTTTAATCCCAGCACTTAGGAAGCAGAGGCAAGCAGATCTCTAAGTGAGGCTAGCCTGGTCTACAAAGCAAGTTCCAGGATAGCCAGGGCTATTATACAGAGAAACCCTGTATTGAAAAATAAACAAACAAAAGAAAAAACCCAAAAGCCACCTTGTCCTCTTTCTTTTGAGAGAGAGTTTCACATGTCCCAGGCTGGCCTTGAATTCGCTCTGTAGAATGACTTTGAATTCCCAACTTCCCACTTTTGTCTAAAGTGCTAGGAACACAGGTGTGCACCAATACATTTGACTAAGTTAACATATTTTCTAGACCATTCATTCTCATGTTATAGAATCTTTACTCCTAATCTCTGAAGGAAAAGTGTTGCTCTTTTAGAAATTAATTTTCAGTTACTCTGAAACAGTCTGTATGGATTCAAAACCTTGACTGCCATTAAATGAAAAGATTTGAGTACATACTTTTTCATTTTTACACTTTAGAGCACACTGAGAATGTAACTTCTTGATGCTTACCATCAACATCAATGGTTACATTACCCTACACCAGTCATTTCCTCAGACTTCCCCATCTAAGAGGATTGGCTAGCTTTCCCACTGGACCCTCCCTCCTTAGCTGTTGATCTCTCTGTTGCTTGCTTCTGGGCTTTCTACTTACTTCCTAAGTCTTAATTTGTGGGTCCTCAGAACAAGATCCATTTGATCTATCAGGTATTCATTAAGAACTTCTGTGCACAGGACCATACAATCAAGATTAAAGTTGCTAAATACATGAACATCAAGTAACCATGGCCCTGCCATCCACAGACATGCTTACATATGCTATTTCCCCGCGTGGAAAGAGGAAGTGTGTGATACTCAGTGGAAGTGAGAGTGCGGCCATGCAGAGCTGACTGGGGAAGAAGTTACTATTCTCTTGCCTATGAGAGACTATTCCTTGAGCTTACATCCCTTTCCAACTCATCTCCAGGCATTTGATCCATATACCAAACATTATATTCTCCTCAACATTTTCTGGATCTGATGTACTTATTTGTATTTCTATGAATTCCCTCATCACTTCCTATGACTATTACTATATTTGTTTACTTTTAATAGCCTCTCTACTGGTAACTAAGATATCTTCTTACCACATAACAAGGTA